>NC_056733.1:1019936172-1020206172 GCF_019279795.1 Protopterus annectens
ATTGTTCCACTGTATCTGTCATACATCAGACCTATCATTGAGTTCAATGCCCTCTTTGGTATGTACCTAACCAGACATATCCAACAATTGGAATGTCTACAGAGCTTCCTCTCTAAAAGAATAAAAGGCATATGTAACATGTCTTATGCAGACCACCTAAAGTCCCTTTCCCTGTATTCTCTCTCCTACAGGCTGTTGAGGGAAGATGTACACCTGGCATATAAGGCATTATCAGACCCCACTCTGATGGACCTCCTTCATATCTGCAAAACAGACAGCACCAGAATTACCCATTCTAAAGACTTAAACCTTGCCTGTGATATAAACAGCACCTGCTGGAGAGACAGGTATGTATCCCAAGGACTACCCCTTCTCTGGAAGAGGCTCCCCATCAATATGAAGCAGAGATCCTCCCTAACCTAATTCAAATGTAACTTGGACAATTGAATGAGGAGCAGGAAATTCACCCCTAGTTTGGCACCCATGTCTCTAAGACACAGGCAGCCTGTAAATGGTTCATCTCCAGGCCCCTACTTATAAATGTGTCACCTTCCAAGCCCCTGCTTACACTTATCAAGGGTACCAGAACTTGTCAGAGATTTGAGATGCATGGCTAGGCTTGAAAAGTCTTTTGTGGTTGTTAGCCTAGTAAACACCTATGAACCTGTGAAGATGTCAGAGCAATGAAAAGTACAGTTTTCCGTGTAATGAACCTTTAAGTTGCCTGATGGGCATGTTTAAATGGAGACATAGTTAGCTTTTCCAGCATGAAGTTAAGATCCCAAGCAGGAACCACCAATTTACAAGAGGGTTTCAGGTATAAAATCTCTTCAAAAACTGTTTTACTAAAAACAGAGGAGAAAGAGGAGGATCCATGGACAGACACATTGAAAGGGCCACAAGATGTAGCTTGATAGAGGAATAAGAAAGGCCCAAGGACAGTAACTCACACAAATATTTGAGCACCGGTGGTAAATAATCATTGATGGGACCCTAGTTATTGGCTAGGCACCAACTTGAAAATTGTTTCTACATATCAATATAAGATTTCCTAGTAGCAGGTTTTCTTGCCTCCTTTAGTACCTGCTGCACGTCCTCATGAAAAAGGGCACATTAAAGGTATCAAACTGAATCACCCATGCAGTTAGTTGAAGTTGTTTGACGTTTGGGTGTATAGAACTTCCCTTGTTTTGTGTGAGTAGAACCAGTCTGTGACAGAGTTTGTGGTAATTGCCCTTGTCCAATCCCATATGAATGGAAAACTAATGTTGCCTGGGCCAAAAGAGAGTCACCACAATTACTTTTGGAGAAGCCTTCTGAATCTTCAGAATTACCTTGGATATCAGTGGAAATGGTAGAAAGGCATAAAGGAACATTCCCATCCACTGGAATAAAAATGCACCTGTTGCCCAAGCTTTCGTGCAAGGAGCCCTGCAGCAGTGTTTTTCAGTTGTCTGCTCTGTAAGGAGGCAAACAGATGTTTTTGAGGTGTTCCCCACAACTGGATTAATTCTGAAAGACACCCTTGTTCAATTTTCATTCATGAGAGTCTGTCCTGGTCCTACTCAGCTTTTCTGCCATTATATTTTGCTCTGATAGAATGTAGGATGTTTGTTGGGTTACAGAATGCTGAAGAGCTAATTCCTAAGTTATTATAGATGGCCTGCACAGATGGTAAGACATGGTGCCCCTCTTTTTGTTTAAGTACCACATAAGACTAGTTTTGTCTGTAATTACCTGTGCATGTCCTGGAGACCACAGGTGACAAGTAAATCTAATAATCTAATAAAGACTAGTAAATCATCCACTAAATGTCCCATCCCTCCAGAATCTACTCCAACCCTATCGCACCACCAGACCACTAAGATCCAGCAACAAAAATCACTTGCAGATCACTAAAGCCAATAACTCTGCTTGTGAAGCACTATTCTCTTGCACCATAGCCAAATTATGGAACTCCCTCCCACCCACAATTACCTCCGTACCATCATGCACCCACTTCAAAACTTTACTAAAAGAGCACCTAAAACATGCTGGCTATGCCCTTGCAACTCCCACTCTAATATCACCCTCCTGATCCAACCACTACCTTTCTTTCCACTCCACTAACTACTTTGATTATATCAAGCTCAGATGCTCATAAGCCTAGTATTTATTCTACAGCAGGAACTTCTTGTAACATTTGTTAATGCCTGTTATGTACTTCACAGATAAAGATTCTAGTTGTCTACTGATGTACTATGTTCTTCATCTGTAAATATGTTGTAAGTAATTTCTATGCTAAATTGTTAATCGCTATGTAATCCAATGTAACTACTGTCTGTTTATTTTAATTGTGGAGCTTTTCTCCCCGGGCCTCCACTGAAAATGGACCTACATCCAGTCGGACACTCCCGATCAACAAATATAAATAAATATAAATAAATAATAAAGACACTTCAAGGAAAGGATCACAGCCAACATTTCTTTGACATTAGTGTGCGTAGGTGTATCTGACGAATCCCACAGACTTTGCACCTTTATCCATGTAGAAGCTGCTCCCCAACAAACTCTGAGTTGTCTGTGGTTATAGATTCGCTTGGGATGTGAGGAGAAAAGAGGAGACTTGGATTTGCTTCTATCTGTTGTCTCCACCAGTGCAGTTCAAAACTCAAATTCCAGAGGATGCAAGAGTTGGGTCCATGTATGTTTTAGAAACCAATTAATTTTTCCTCGTATGTAACCATGCAAGAGGAAGCATGATATTATTAAGTTATTTTCAGCACAAAAAGAGAAACTGTCTAGGGTTAAAATAGCCCAGAAGGGCATCTAGCCTAGTATGTCTCTATGAACCTATAAAAATCCTGGATGCCATGAATCTTAGCATCATTAGCCATTCTCTTGCAGAAGTCTGAGACTAACTGGAGAAGTTCAGTAGTGTTTCCATATAAAGATCCACCTTCTAATGGGTCAACAAAAAAAAAAAAAAAAAAAAAAGATTTTTGATTTTTGTTGGGAAGTGATTAGAAGGTACCCCGTAAAGACAATCTCATGTGATGAAGTTAAGGAGGATATCTCACAATTTATCTTGAATGCCATATTGGTCAGAAGAGATGAAACCCATACCAGGGACTCCTGCAAAGATAAGTAAACATCTAAATAAGAAAAAAAATGTGAATGCCATGCAGTCTGCAGTGAGCTATCACTGGAGCCAGACATTTTGTAAACACCCTGGGAGCTGTAAACTACCCAAGGGTAATGCAAAAAACTGCCAATATGACCCAGACACAGAGAATCTGAGAAATTTCCTAAAGCTTGCAGTTATGGGAAATGTGGTGATAAGCATATTTTATATCTAATGTTACCATAAAACTTCCTGAAGGGATGAAAGGTAACAGACTTGGCACCAGAAACATTTTGGAATGGAAGGCTTTGCCCCTTAGACCTAAAGGTGGTGCTGATTCCATGACTCCAAAGGTGAAAAGGTGTTGACCCTGAAGAAAAACATGTGTGGTTCAGAGGGTGGGGAGGAATTCCCCTGAAAGGAGGCTTCTGTACCCAGTGCCACCCTTAACTCTCTTGCACCACTGTTAACACCCAAGAGCTATTTCCTTGTGGGAATGTAAAGACAGTTTTTTGGACAGATTTTGAGAGATAAGAGGAGGAGAGGGGGGTAGGGGGACGGAATCCAGGCATAGTCATTTTGCAGTGTTTGGATGTCCCATTTCTGGAAACACTCCTTACTTGTTGTTCTCCACCGACCATCTTTTTTTCCTCTCTGTCTGGCCTTAGAAGACAGGGGTTGCATGTTCTGCTTTTTAAAAGGAAAAGAGGAATTTGTAGATTTATAGAGACACTGAAAATGTTAGAAAATCCCAATATCAGTTTCCCTCTTTCATCAAATTGTTTGAAGACCTGGGTAGCATATGGCCTAAACAAAACCTTCTTATTTAAAACTGAATGTAAATTTTCATATTTTACTTCTTTAGAAAAACTTTAGGTTACATACACAGGCATACCGTCTCAGCACAGTAGCAGTGGCTCCAAACACAGTATCTACACAACCACACTCACATTCTTCAGCTCATGTTTACATACCTGAGAAAGATTAGAAACAATGGGATTTATATAGGAACTACCTTCTGAAGGACACGTGACAGAGAATTCCCTCACGCTGTCTGCACAAAACAGAATAAACTTCCACCTGTGCCTGTTAATTAAGGATTCAATACACTAAATTGGAAGAGAAACTATTCTCTTACCAAATCTGTTCACTATACATTGACTTCTTTATTCACAGGTGAAGGGCTGGTGAAAACTAATAATCTATTCTCAGCTAGCAGAGCCGTATAAATTGTTGCAGGGTCACAGCCAAGGTGAGAGAACAAATATTTATTAGTTTGAGGGACTTTATAAAATCTATCTGCCTTTTTCAGAACTGAAGGATGAGAATCAGGATTATTACAGGTCCTCTATCGCTGGCAAACAGAAGGAATGTGGGTGGAAGGAGGTATGTCCACTTGTGACATCTCATGATATCTCCTCAACTCAAGGAGAACATTCATTTGTACCCATAAAAATAACTCATTCAGCCTGGCTATTGTCTGAGAAAAGGAAAATTCCTCCAAAGGAGGTGAAGTGGACTAAGTTTCCTCAGAATCATTGTACTGGGCTTGGGAATCTATAGGAGATGAAGCTCTGTCTCTGTTTATTTCTGTGTCAGAATCCTCAGGTAAATTTTACTCAGGAATTTCTTTACTGACAATACTCATAGGTAAGGATTTCTGACGACAGGATTAACAGCCTGTAATAAATGCCTGGCTAATGTAAGAAAATCTTCTTTTTTAGCAGTCACATTGTTTTCAAACAATGCTTAATCTTTTATTTTTTTCTTTTGAGGAAAAACCTTGGCTGAAAACTGCCCCAGAGATGGTATTTCTTTCCTGTCTAGTGATCTTTTTCCCCTTTTCCACTGCATGTCCCAGCAACATCTCCAGGAGTGTCTCCCAAACATAGAGAAGATGTTTCTCTAATGCTCATATCAGACACAGGAACAGCCAAAGAGGATGTGGCTGTCCCCCTTTATAGAGGTTGAACGAACAACACCAAAGGAAGCAGGAGAAGCGAGTGAGTGGTCTGAGGAATGACAAATGGCTACTACAGCTTCATCCACCATCTGCTGAGGTGTTTACTGAGTCTGCAGTGCTGGCAATTACTCCTTGGTAAGTTATTTTTTTTTCATCTAGGTACAAGGGGAGAGGAACAAGCAGCAGTAGAGGAAGTATCCATGCTGCAACCAAGGAAGAGCACTCAAAAGTGCTAAGCATTGTTGGAATGAGTTGGTCAGAAGATAAGTTACCAAAAAGTGTTCACAAGCAGCACATTCACACTTACACTCCCTACACAGTCCGCTTTCAAATGCAAAGTGCAAGCAGCCCACTAACATCCTGACAGAAGTGTAGAAAATAACACACACACACACACACACACACACACACACACACACACACACACACACACACACACACACACACACACAAAAAAAATGACAAGGAGGTTGTCATAAAGTGTATACAAGACTGACACACACCAAAATGTCTCCCATTTAAAACACCTCCCAACACAAAAGCAGCACAATTCCAAGTAAAAATAGCCCCCAAATAAATTAATAAACCAAAGGAAACTTTTGATATTCATAAAGAATACTGATTTTCTTAAAGGGGAATACTGCAAAAAGCACTAAATAAGAACTAAACTAATATTTTCTTAAAAGGGCAACAATTCTATGTGGAAGACTTCACCAAAGAAGACTTGCCAGTCAGAAACAAAACTTGAAGTCGATTGCTGCTCCTGTGAAACCTGGGAGCTTCTTCTTCTTGAGGTACCAATAAAGTACGGAAGAAATCTTTACTCTAATTGCTGATTTTTCTCCTCCTAATCAGCAGTCAGCGTGAATGGGTGGAAGGGAGCCAGTGCTTGTGAATTTGTTTGGTTGTAATATCCTAGGCAGGATACAATTCATATAGGCCAAAGGCTACTGCAGCAGTGAGAATGATAAACATCAAATAGATCCTCAAGTATCAGGTTAAAGGAATTAAACATTCATCAATGGATAATGATATGTTGGCACAACAGAATCATATTACAATGTATTCCCTACCTCTGGAACAAAAGTCCACTGTATGTCAAGCAGGGTAGCATCCTTCTCACCTTCAAAGTAAACCTATATAACTGGTTGAATAACCTCAAAATCTTCCCTGGTCTATCTTGTCTTGCCTTTTTTAAGCTGGTGGGGGCTTTTAAATATGGTTTATTAACAGGGCTTGTAATATACAGCCATGGTGGTGCAGCGGTAGCATTGTCACCTCACAGCAAGAGCTTCTCCCATTTGATTCTCAGCTGGAGCACCTTCTGTGTGGAGTCTGCATGTCCTCCCCGCAGTCGAGTGGCATTCAAAAGACATGCGTGAATGGGCATGCCTTCGTTGAAGGTTGGGCATCAGGCTGGCACCTCGGCACCATAAAAATCGACTGCCAATCATTAGCGGACTGGAGTTCCACTGTGGCGACGCCTAACCTGGAAAAGCCGAAAGAAAAACAACAAAAAACAAGAAGGCTTGTAATATCTGCAGCTTGAATGCCTAGTTCTTACCTAAGAAATATATAAGGATAAAACTGGACAGCACAGGCTCCTGACAAAGAGGTGCATCAGATTAGATCTGAGTTTCCATGTAGTAAATTGAGTTACATACTATTACATGCTATTACATACTATATGAGAGATAGAAAACAAATACATTTTTGCACTTAGCATGTTCGCTTTACTTAAGACTGGCCTACTGCAAACAAGGGGTGGATGTGTTCTTTCTTTTATTTGTTTTATGTCTGACTGTGCTGTTTGTTTCTGTCTTTCATTTTTATTCACTATCATTCATAAGCAACTTCCCTCTCTCTGTCTTTGTCAAGATATACAGCGGTAACATCTAGCATTCAACATAATTGAAATCAAAAGTAAATCTGTGGCTGTGAAAAAAAATAGAAAAGCAATTCCTGCCCTCTGTAGTACTATTGAGCTGAATGAAGTGAAATACCCTGTTCCTTGTTTCGAGAGAGAAATGAAAGACTACAAGAGGGCATCGTCTGTAGTAAGGCAGGCCCTCTGGATAGGTTGTACACAACAAATCATAAGGATAATGAGGGACTTGAAATACATAAAGGCTCATTAAAACCACACAGATTAAATGCTTTCTCCAGCAGTAGCAAAAATATGGCCATTTACAATTGCTTATAGAAACCATAGCAACAGAATGTATATCCAATCATTCCCTGTCAAATGAAAAGTAATCAACCCCACCAGTCACTGTAAGCAAACTAATGAGCTAAGGCTTAATGCAGTGATATGAGATGCAAATGTAAGTAACTTACATAGCTGCAATTAACTTTTTATAGAGCCCTTCCATTTGTACCTGTGATGCCAGTAAGTCACGTTAACACCCCCACAACAGAGTGATACTGGGAAATTAAACACAAATTGCACGCTCGCATCCTTAAACAGGCTTTTAGTAAACCAGAACTAAAAGGTCTTAAAGTTACAGTTAATTTAATTTGTAGCAATTCAGAAGCAAGTAGCAGGACACTTGCAGCTCACTCCACAGCAGGGATGTTTAAACTGAGCTAGAAGAATATCATCATCATCCTCCTCATCATTATAAGAACTGGGATATCTTCCATGTGGGAAGTTTGTCTAAACAAAACCAACTTAGTCTGTATTGCTGCAGGAGCACATGCATGTTGATAAACTGCATAATAATTAAGTCACAGATACAAGAGTTTGATTCTGACCTCTGGTTATTGGCTAGGCTTGTAATAGTCTGCAGACTGATATTTTAGTCTGAACATAAAAAAATGTTTGTGAAGAAGATTCTATTTACTCTGCAACCCTGCCAAATCAGGTAAGAGTTTGCATACCAGTACACATACACAGCTATATAAGAAATACGTCATATGAATGCGCATAATAATACAGCTAATGCATCTTCACTGCTGGAGAGTTGCATGCTATTTATCACAATGTAAATAAACAGCTTCACAGTATTTAAGCTTTGACTATTCTCCAGCACCCACAGACATGAGAGCATGCTACGCCCTCCTCTGTCGATGCGCATATTCACCATGTAAGATGTATGTGCAGAGCACATGGACTGTAAAGTGCAAACGTGTTGTAAGAGTGTGTACCACAGGGTCACATCAGTATGACCTGTGATGTGTGTGATGAGAAAAGAGGATGCAGATCTGTCCCCATGTTGACACTGCATCACAGAATACATGGAAAATTTGGCATAACATAAACACAATGATATCCATGGTAGGCAGAGGTGTCAACAGGAAAGTAGCAGTGGCACATGCACGCACCCACATAAGATTTAGGTATGCACATGCACGCACCCACATAAGATTTAGGTATGCACATGCACGCACCCACATAAGATTTAGGTATGCACATGCACGCACCCACATAAGATTTAGGTATGCACATGCACGCACCCACATAAGATTTAGGTATGTACATGCACGCACCCACATAAGATTTAGGTATGCACATGCACGCACCCACATAAGATTTAGGTATGCACATGCACGCACCCACATAAGATTTAGGTATGTACATGCATGAACACACAAATATGCAAAGCAAGTGAGCATACTCACACAAGTGCATATATATACATATAGATAGAAAGACAGATCTACAGCTCCTGGTATTTAACTCAAATAAGAAAATGTTGAAACATCAAAATGTCAAAATTTCAAAATATTGGAAATAAAATCTTCCCTTACCTACTGTTATGTGATCCCAGACTTGGTATATATAATTAATAGGAGGTTGTGGGTGACACAAAGGGACTTGCCCTCCTACATTAAATAGCTTTTCCATAAATGTATATCCCTGCCAGCACCTGGAATGATACAAATATATTATTTATTCAAAAAACTGCAAACCTGTTTCACTGCTTAACACAGTTTCTTCAGTGCTAGACAAATATAAATCAAGCAACTGTTTATATAAAGTGAGGAAGGTCATAAGATACAGCTTCATCACCAAAAGCAATCACATCCAAAATGTCACCTTGTGATCCAGTACTATCCATACATACATGCATATGTACATACATACATGCATATGTACATACATACATACATATATACATATGTACGTACATACACTATGTGCATACATACATACATAGATACACACATACATACACAGAAAAAAGAGAAAATAATTCATTATAAGTGACCACTGATACCAGGATAAAAAAAAAATATTTCATGGTAATCAATAACTGTTCTGTTTGATCCAATAAATCCTTCAAAAGTTGACCTGGGCAAACTTGATCAATACCAATAAATATATTCCATCTGAATGATTAACTAAATGTTTATAAAGAGTGCACTTTAGTTTCTTACAGTGGATGCAACTAAAGTTTGAGAAGTGCATTTGAAGTCTGACCCACATAAAAACTCTCACAGTAACATATCACAACATAAGTAATCCATGCTGTATCACAAGAGATTTTGTTTCTAATATAAAAAAGTCCCTTTAGATTTGTTGTAGAAAAGCTGTCAGTATGCAGGATGCAGTTACAAACACTACATCTCCTATCACAGAGAGGGTCACTCTGACATTCTGTGTTATCTGCATTCTGACAGTCTACAATTCAAGGCATGTGGATGAGGTATACATTTACAAGGGCTATGTCACCCTTCGGGTCTTTTCTATTCTCAGATCTTTTTTCAAAAAGTCTTCAAAAAGACTGTTAGCATCTTTGTGGCTCCATGGTTATTTTCAGGAGCCTTTGGATTATTATGTCTTCTGTGCCTTTTTCTCCATATGTGTTTTTTGTTTATTTGCCCTCCTTTCTTGTGTTGAGGTGTTACCTGTGCCTCATGCAGACTCTGTAGGTTGGCCTTAGACAGGCTGAATTTGTTAGCAGTTTTCTGCATCTAAAGATGGCCTACAAATTTTGCCCTAGTTCATCCATGGGACTGGTAGTATTTTTGTAATACTAATTTAAGTTTTTTGATAAACTTGCTGGGATTTTGTCCAGCCCTACAGATATTTTTAATTGTAACCTCCTTAGAGCACTATTCATATTTGTTGATGTTATCACAGGACAAGCATGATGAAAAGCTTCTAATTTTTCAAACATAACAACATTGTTACCCTTATTTAGAGCAAATGTTTCAGTAACGTGATTCATGAACATTAGTAATACATATCAAGAGCGATCATGTCATCACCATCTGGAAATATCACTGTTTATTGCTGCATTCTACATTCCTGAGTGTTTACATGCTAAATGTCCTTGATCAACACAAGCATGGATCACAACATTCCCACTCAAATGCATCGTTACACATTAGCCAACACAGTCCAAAGCCAAGGGTCAAGCCTTCTACATCCACATGGTTGTGAAGCGCCATGTCCAGTAATAACAACTAATATTATAAGTGATTCTGGTACCACAAAAATCAACATTAATATATGCACTAAGCACATGCATGCAAGGAAGTATTACATACAACATACATATAATGAAACATCATGTAATAGCATATAGAACAACATATGTACCAAGCAGACACAAAGTATTATATACTAACATATGCATTAAAGAGGGCATACAATTAACATATAATATACCACTGTACACAATAAGCACATGCTTACAGTGAAATATCATATACAAACATATGCACCAACATGTCCACAAAGTACATACACAAAGTATCATATACCAACATATGCACTAAGCAGGACCTACAATTAATATATAATATAACCATGTACACACTAAGTTCATACTTACAGTGAAGTATCATACAAACATATAGACCAACATGAGCACTAAACAGACATAAAGTAATGCATACCAATATATTCACTAAACAGGACATTCGATTAATATATAACATACCGATGTACACAATAAGCACGTTTACAGGGAAGTATCACATGCAAGCTTATGTACCAACATGTTTACCAAGATCATACATAAAGTATTATATGCCAAGATATGCGCTAAGCAGTACATTCAATGAATATATAATATACCAATGCACACACTAATAACATGCTTGCAATGAAGTATCACTTGCAAGCTTATGCACCAACATGTTTACCAGGCACATACATAAAGTATTATATCCCAAAACATGCACTAAGCAGGACATACAATGAATATATAATATACCAATGCACACACTAACCACATGCTTACAACCACATGCTTACAGTGAAGTATTATATATCAATACATGCACTAGCATGTGCTCCAAGCTAACACATAAAGTACTGTATACCAACATATGCAGTAAGCGGGACATACAAAGAATATGTAATATACCAGTGTACATACTAAGCACATCAACATAGTCACTAAGCAGGATATACAATGAATATGAATATTAGAGCAGCACAGTGGTGCAGCGGTTAGCATCGTTGCCTCACAGCAAGAAGTTCTCTGGTTCGATTCTTGGCCTGGGTGCCTTCTGTGTGGAGTCTGCATGTCCTCCCTGCATATGCATGGGGTTCCTCCCACATTCCAAAGACATGCATCTACAGTATTTCTCCCCATGCCTTTTCCAGTAAATAAATGTTAAATAATAAGTAAATAGATACCAATAATTAGTTGTCTGTCAGGGGCCAGAATCTGCCATATTACATATGCACTCAAGTCTGTCAACAACAGGTATTGTTATGACTCTGCCATAGTCCATGTTGGCATGAATGACTTGAGACCTACCTCCCTGGACTATATGAAAAGAGACATGATTGAACTCGCTAAATATGTGTCCCAGGTGGGTATGTCCCTAGCCTTAAGCAGCATTCTACCAGAATGATGCCTCAATACAAACAGAAAATGATTAACTTTAACAACTGGCTTAGTTTCTGGTGTCATTCTAGAGGGATCCAGTACCTGACAGCCTGGGAAGATATGATTGACAGACCACAATCCTTTGCCATAGATGGCCTGCATCTGTCTCACTTGGGCTTCAGGCTTCTGGCAAAGGCTCTTGTCTCCCCCATAGTGCCTTTTTAAGGAACCGTGATGAGGTTAAAACTACCAACATAAAAATTTCAATAAAATGTAAATTAAAGGCCATGCTGCTAAACGCTAGAAGCCTAAACATGAAACTGCACTCATTGCAATCATTCTTAACCCTGGAAAATGCTGACATCTGCGCAATCACAGAAACCTGGTTCAAAGCTGTGGGGAGCACCCCAGCCTTACCTGGTTACTCATCCTATCATACATTCAGACCCCAAACTGTGGGCAGTAAAGCCAAAGGAGGTGGAGCTTCAATATATATCAAAGACATACACATCTCCGGGCTGGTCAAACAGTATGACACACAGGAGACACTCCAGGTGCAGTTAACCATTGACAAGACCCCTACACAAATCATAGCTAGCTACTGGCCCCCAAACCTGACTCAAGATGCCCAATCCACCTATCTGGACCTCTTTGAATCTATCAGCATTCAACCCTTTACCTGATCCTGGGAGACTTTAATTACCCAAACATAGACTGTAAGAACTACTCATGCCAGAACACAAATGCCCAGAGATTCCTCAATTTTGTTAATTCAAATGCTTTGGAACAGCTAGTCAATACCCCCACAGGAGGTGATAATATCTTGGACTTGGTGTTAACCAACATGAGTAGCCACTGCAGCATCCCTGCAGTATTATCCTCCCTGGTAAGATCTGACCATAAAGCAGTCACTTTTGAAGTCACCATTTCCCCTGACCCCCCTCTAGTTAGAGTCAAACAAAAAACTTCTCCAAAGCTGATTACAACCTCCTGAGGGATGGTAAAAACAGCTTCACAACCCCCTCCCCCTTACTAGGAAATGGCACTAGTATCCAAAACTATAGCAAAACACTATACGAGCATTTATATAGATGCATAAAATCAGGAATGCCTGACAGGACTAAATCATCCTCCGCAGAGGAAGAGTAAACCTGTCTGCTGGACATCTGCAATAAATAGGCTTTATAACAAAAGGAAAATATTGCTGTCCAGGACAAGAAGGAGCAGGTGCCCACTTTGAAGCAATCTCTCCTTAGCCTGAACAAGCAAATAAGAGCACTAGTGAAATCCTCCAAAGCAAACTTCAAGTCCAAATTGGCCACATCTAGTAGAGACAGTCATAAGGCCTTCTTCACATATGTCCTCAATCTCAAAGGAAGCACCCAGATCTGTTCAGAACTGGTGGTCAAGGACACCACATATACAAATCATGTAGATATAGCAAACTTGCTGGCTGACCAATTCAGTGAAACCTTCCCCTTCCCTTTATATCTTTATCATGAACCTCATTAACTAAATGGTGCACACCACCTAACACTATTCCCCACTCAATCATAATAGATAAACTCTCTCAACTAGGTATGAATCTGTATGTTACCAGATGGGTGGCTAACTGGATCTCTGATAGAGCTCACCTAGTCAAAATAGGGGAAGCCATCTCAAGCAGTAGACCTGTAATGAGCAGCATACCCCAGGGTTTGATCTTGGGGCCTCTGTTATTTGGGATATATTTTTCTGAGGTACAGGCCAAAACCAGTGGGCTATGACTGACCAAGTTTGCAGATGACAGTAAACTTGGTCAGTCATAGCCCACTGGTTTTGGCCTGTACCTCAGAAAAATATACAGCATGGGCGGGACAGATTTGTGTCCCAGAGACTCCTCCATTTGTGGAACAGACACCCTCTCCACATCAAGCAGAGTACCTCTTTACCCTTTTTTAAGTGCAACCTGGATAACTGGATGGGAAAAAGAAAATACATCCCTGGGATTCCACCTGTGCCCCTGCTGGACAGGGACATTGGGTGCTGACTTGTCTAAACATGGGCTAAACTCTTAGCTAGGCTTATAAGGGCCTCAGGGCCAATAGCCTAGTAACTTCCTATGATCCTATGAATATACATACTAAATGCATGCTTACGGTGAACTGTCATAGATCAACATATGCAATAACGTGCACCATGCGTACACACAAAATGTTATATATCAACGTATGCACTAAGCAGGATATACAATCAATATATAGTATATCAATGTACAGATACACACTAAGCACACACTTACAGTGAAGTAGCATATACAAACATATGTACCAACATGTGTACCAAGCACATACATACAGCATTATATACCAACATATGCACTAAACAGGACATACAATTAATATATAATATACCAATGTACACAATAAGCACATGCTTACAGTGAAGTATCTATACAAACATATTTATTTAAGTTATTTAACATTTATTTACTGGGAAAGTCTGACTTGGAATGAAGCCAATTTCAGCAAAGGCCTGCAGAGAAATGCTCCAAAGATATGTCTTTGTAATGTGGGGGGAAGCCAGAGCACCTGGAGGAAATCCCCACAGATGCAGGGAGGACATGCTGACTTTGCACAGAAGGCACCCCAGCAGAGAATCAAACCGGAGAACCTCTTGCTGTGAGGTGACAACACAACCGCTGCACCACTAAACCATGCCATATGCACCAACATGTGCACAAAGTGCATAGACAAAGTATTATATACCAACATATGCAGTAAGCAGGATATACAATTAATATATAAGATACCAATGTACACAATGCGCACATGCTTACAGTGAAATATCATATACCAACATGCACACCAAGTTAATACATAAAGTATTATATACCAACATCTGCAGTATGACATAGAATGAATACATGATTTACCAACATACTCAATAAGCACATGCTTACAGTGAAGTATCATATACAGACATATGCACCATACTGTACAGAAAGCACATACACAAAGTATTATATACTAACATATGCACTAAGCAGGATATGCAATGAATCTATACTATACATATGTACAGACTAAGCACATGTTTACGCTATGGTATCATATGACAACATAAAGAGGAAGCACATATGATCATCACATACCAATATGTACCAGTCACGTAGGTGCCATTAAGCATTATGTACCAAAATATACACCAAGCAGAGACAGGGAGGCATCAGACATCAAAATATGCAGCAAACATATATGCAGAGCAAAGCATCATATACCAACATATGCACCAAGCACATACATGTATTGAAATGCACACACACGCTCATGCACACATACATTCCAAGTTTTCCTCAAGAGAGTTCACTTAAACTGTCTCTGCCACAGAATAGACTAATATTTGGGAAATGCATGCATATATACACACATATAGATATATATATATATATATGTGTGTGTGTGTGTGTGTGTGTGTGTGTGTGTGTGTGTGTGTGTATGTATATATATGTGTGTGTCTTTCAGCTTTTCCCGGTTAGGGGTCACCACAGCGGAACTCTGGTCTGCTAATGATTGGCAGTTGATTTTTATGTACCGGCTTGCCAGGCCTGACGCACAACCTTCAACGAAGGTACGCACATTCACGCATGTCTCCACGCAGAAGACGCTCTAGCTGAGAATCAAACCAGACAGCGTCTTACTGTGAGGCGACAACGCTACTGCAGCACCACCACCGCGGGCACATATATATATATATATATATATAAATATATATATATATATATATATATATATATATATATATATATATATCTATGATACCCTGACTGCTCCCTCACCAAAAACATTCCGCCGAACATACTTAACTGAAAGTGCTGTTCACCGAAGCAGCACTTTCGGATAAGTATGCTTGTTGTGCCAGTCGTACCACAGTGCAGATAAGGGAAAATTCCCTTTTCCCCACTGTAGTGCGACCTCGGAGTGAGAATATTAAAGTAGGGGGGGTGTGGGGTGCAGGGGGGCTTGCTCCCCTGCATAGCAATAAGTTTAATTTTTTTTTTTAAAACATACTTTAACGAAAGCGCTTTTACGGTGAAAGCACTTTCATTAAAGTGTGTTCAGTCATTTTGGATTCGGACTTTTGATCTTTTGATCAAAAGTCCTAGATATATATATATATATATATATATATATATATATATATATATATCTATATATATATATATATATAAATATATATATATATATTTATATACACACATATAAATATATATAAATATATATATATATATATATATATATATATATATATCACAAAAAGGGTGCTCTATAACTGGGGAAATCAATCCAATTGTAAAAACTAGAACTATAGGTGATTCTAAGATGGAAGAAAAACCACCCGGACGCCAAAGTGAGATTTGAGCGCTTTCGTTCGCAATTTTATTACATCAACTCAAACTTCATCATAAATCTGTAAAAGTGCATTCCAACAGAGAATAAATACTGAGTTATGATGACATTTATGACATGGTAGAATGGAAAGTAACTAGGTAAAGTTACCTGATCCACTTAAGTATGCATTTAATATTGAGGCTGCCATTTAAGCCAGGAAATGATCCACGCCAAGGTTTATTTGCCATTTGAGTTTTCTAACTTCCATGAGGGTGCTGGACTCCTCGCTGAATCTTGAGACTTTCTCTAAAACCAAGAAGTTAAATCTGGGGGAGGGGTTTACAGTGGGTGGCATGTCTGGCAAATGCATTGTTACTATCAGCTCGCTTCCAACAGAGTTTTTAAGGAGTTACCTCTTTTGTAGGTGAACACTGGTAGGTATCCCAGGGTTTTGTTGAGTTCAGGGGTGCATTTCAGGATATCCCAGTTGTGGGACAGGGTCCTCTTTATGTTATCTGCATCTGTGGAGATGGGAATGGGGAATCTTGGTTGGGGGCACATGTTCTGTTTAGCTTGCTCTAGGAAGCTGTGGGTGAGGATTGGGCAGTGTCTGGAGTGTCTACACTCTGAGACTTCCTGCGCAATTTTGTCAACTAAGGCCGTGGGGTAATGTTTTTCTTGGAACAGGCTTCTGAGACTCTGACTTTCCTTGTAGAATTGTTCATCATTACTTACAATTCTGCTGAGCTGGACGAATTGTCCCTTGATCACATTCTTTTTCATGAAGCCAGGGTGCTGGCTTCTGTAATCAAGCAAGTTATTGCAGTGGGTCGGTTTTCTGTACAGGTTTGAAGAGAATTCTTGTGTCTCTTCATTAAGGCAAAGGGTAATGTCAAGGAAATTGACCTTGGAACCTGTGTCTGCAACTGTGAACTCGAGGAACTTGCTGCTGCTGCTTTGTAATTCCTGTAGAAACATGTCTAATTCCTGGGGATTGCCTTCCCATAAAAGGAACAGGTTGTCTATGCATCTTTTGTATAGTGCGACCTGTTCAAACCCTTTCAGTGTGGTGAGAGTGTCCTCTTCCCACGACCTGAGGACTATGTTGGCATATGAAGGAGCCATTTTAACTCCCATGGCAACCCCTCTCAGCTGCCTGTAAATTGTGCCTTGAAAAGAAAAGAAGTTATTCTCTAGGACCAGCAATAGCAGGGTGCAGAGGATGTCTGCACGTTCTTGGGGAAAATTTCTATGTTTGACCAGGTAGTTTTTGACTAGTTGGATCCCTTCTTTGTGAGGGATGTTTGGGTATAGTGTGATTACGTCCAATGTAACCAGTGTGAGCTTCTTTTTGCTGTGATTTGCTTGGATTTTGTGGATTTCTTTTAGAAATTCCCACAGATCTTTAAGGTAGAACTTGGAAGTTTGTACTACTGAGTTGAAGTAAAAATCCAGTAGTTCGGAAATGTATTCCATTTTTGCTCATTTGGAAGAGACAGTGTGTCTCATGGGGGGGTTGGTATGATTTTTGTGGATCTTCGGTATGCTGAAGAGTCTGCCCACAGTGGGTGAGTCTACTGACATGAAGTTAATTTCCTCCTCTGAGATTTTGTTGTGGTAATCTAGGTAAATAAGAGCAGCATCAATGGCTTTGAATTTATTAAGCATTTCATCTTTAGTGACCGTGCAGTAGCTGCGGTCATTGGAGAGCTCTTCCAGCATTTTTCTGTTGTATTCTGCTTTGCTCATGACTACCATGCCTGCCCCCTTGTCAGTTTTCAGAACCTTAATGTTTCTGGAGTGCAAGGTTTTCTTCCTTATTGAGGTTCATTCTTTTAGTGGAGTGTTTGTTGCGGAGAATGGATCTGATCTCTGTTTCGCAGACTCTAGAAAAGATGCTGATATGGTTATTCAGCATGGGGTTGATGGTGCTTTTTCTTTTGAGCATAGGAGGCTCAGCCTCGCTACCCACACTACATTGGGACATTTGTAGTGAACTTGTAGGTGGGGGAACCAATCGCTCTGAGTGTGATGGTAAGTTGTCCCCTCTTATCAGGTTTCCCCCAACTGCTGTTGAGCCAGTACTGTGTGTTCCCTGTGTGTTGGTGTGTATGTGGGAGATTGCGGGAGGTGTGTTGTACCTCCTGGCATTAAAAGCATCAGCCACATTAACAAGCAGATCAAGACTGAAAACATTTGTAGGTACAGAAACAGGTTTGATACTTATTACTGTAAAGTTACCGGTAACTTTGGTATTGTTTAAAACAGTGTTATTAGAGTTAGCAACATTAAAACTGTCTGCATTTTCTAACAGGTAAGAAACAGCTATATTTGAACTCAACATTTAATCAGTGTCAGGGTACATGCCCTCTGCATTGCTCGCGTTATTACCTGGCAATACATTAAACGTAACATTTGTTAGGTCGATGCAGTCAACATTATTAGATAAAACATTGCTGTTACTGTTACCAGTCACATTATATCCGCGTTGCAGCTGCCTTGTTGAAACTCTCCTTTCAGGGGTCTCGTGGGTGTGCTGAGTGAGTGGCGAGTTGCTTTTAGTTCTTTCATAGTCCTCAGCCTGCTAGCATTAATTTGCAAACATGTCGGCGAGGTTCCAGTCTGTTTTGTTGCTGGGAAAGCTATGCTTGAGGTTTAGCTTTCTGCAGTACAGTTCAAGGTCGAGCAGCACTTCAGTACAGTTAGCTCTTTGTGTGGGAATGAAGTTGAGCCCCTTGTTAAGGAGCTCGCAAGTACCTGGGTTAAGGGGTACATCTGTAAGGTTAAACACTGCACAGTTGTTTCTTATGGGCAAAGCAGTGTTGAATTTCGTGCTTAGGACATTTGATGCCATTTGGCACTTTGGGGCCTTCAGATGGTTGTAGTTGGTCCTCTGTAGTTCCCTCTCCCCCTTCCTCTGTCACGCTGTTGCCTCTTTGTGACTTGTTCAGTGGGTCCATCTGGGCAAGGTCCATGGCATTGTCTAAAAAAGGCTCTCGATTATTGATGTGGTTGGTATCCATGGTGATATCGACCCTTTCTGGGGGTTGCGAAGTGTTGGCAGGGGGCACGTGGTTGGGGGAGGTGGAGTAGTAGTGTTCCTTGCAGAGTTTTCTCTTGTGTGGCTGGTTTGTGCTCTAGTGCATTGTGGGTCATTTTCTTGTGGTCCTGTGGAATCTCTTTCATTGTTGTAGCCTCTGTCTGGTTGCTGGTTACCGGTTTGGTGGCTTGTCCTTCTGTTGAATGTAGTCGTTTCAGCATGCCACGAGTGGAGGAAGAATTCTCTTCAAACCTGTACAGAAAACCAACCCACCGCAATAACTTGCTTGATTACAGAAGCCAGCACCCTGGCTTCATGAAAAAGAACATGATCAAGGAACAATCTGTCCAGCTCAGTAGAATTGTTAGTAATGATGAACAATTCAGCATGGAAAGTCAGAGCCTCAGAAGATTGTTCAGAAAAAAACATTACCCCACGGCTTAGTTGACAAAATTGCACAGGAAGTCTCAGAGTGTAGACACTCCAGACACCGCCCAATCCTCACCTATGGCTTCCTAGAGCGAGCTGAACAGAACATGTGCCCCCAAACAAGATTCCCCATCTTCACAGATGTGGATAATATAAAGAGGACCCTGTCCCACAACTGGGACATCCTGAAATGCAACCCTGAACTCAACAAAATCCTGGGAGACCTACCAGTGTTCACCTACAAAAGAGGTAACTCCTTAAACACTCTGTTGGAATGCAAAGGTCCCATCCCCCAGAAAAACACAGCAGACCTAGGGTCTCACCCTTGTAGGTACTGCATTTGCTGCCAATACATCACCACAGGTCACAGCTTCAAGATAGGCAACAAAAACAAACCTATCCACATACAAGGCAGTCACAGCTGAAACTCAACTAATGTGTTTTACTTGAGCAAATGCGCAGAATGTGAGGGTTTGTACGTGGGTATGACCACCCATAAAGTTAGTGACAGTGAATAAAAGAACACTATCAAGCCATACGTCGAGCTGATAGCAACAATGCATTAGCCAGAAATGCCACCCACTGTAAATCCCCCTCCCCAGATTTAACTTCTTGGTTTTAGAGAAAGTCTCCAGTTTTAGCGAGGAGTCTAGCACCTCCTTGGAAGTTAGAGAACTCAAATGACAAATAAAACTTGGAGCGGATAATTCCCTGGCTTAAATGGCAGCCTCAATATTAAATGCATCCTTAAGTGGATCGGGTAACTTTACCTAGTTATTTCCCATTCTACCATGTCATAAATGACATCATAGTTCAGTATTTATTCTCTGTTGGAATGCACTTTTACAGATTTCTGATGAAGTTTGATTTGTAATAAAATTGTGAACGAAAGCGCTCAACTCTCACTTTGGCATCTGCGTGGTTTTTCTTCCATCTTAGAATCATCTATGGTTCTAGTTTTACAATTAGTTTGATTTCCCCAATTACAGAGCAACCTTTTTGTGATATTAGTCTGCTCTCCAGTGCAAGTTAACTGATCATGGAAGCCTCCACAGACACCGGAGAACTGAATGGCAGTGAAGAACTCTTCGACTACACCATTCACAGCATTCCAACTGACCTAGTCGCCTTAGTGTGAACTCTGTCCCAGACGTCCACCCTGGCAGAGAACATCCTCAAAAGGCTCAACAGCCCCAATAGCACAAAACGACTGACCAGGAGCCACAACGCGCTGAACCAACAAGCCCAAAGGATCAACTCTCCAGACACCAGAACCCTGATCATGGAACAGTTTTTGGTGTGAAGAGAAGGCAATCCCTTCTCGGACTTCCAACCAGGGGCAACAGACACCGATACCTGAGCAGCAAGTGCAGGGCAAGACAACAAGCTCACCTTAAGCGATTGCCGATTCCTGATGCATAAATGGAAAAACTCTTGATCTATTACAAAAACATCGAATACGATAACTTCTACCTGGCTGAATGCACCAGCAAAGAGATAGTCCTCAAAGGACTATGTGTCTATAAATTCCCCAATGGTCTTGAAGCCAGCGGAGAGACATCAATACCTCTGCAAAATCTACAATGCGGCTGGTTAGCAGGCGATAAAAGTCCTCATTGCCCACAATGTCAACAAGCTTAAAGACCAAATCAAGTGAATTAATGACACCATCACCCAGCACCCAGCATTCAACTGACTTAACTACGAATGGCACAGCATCAGCAATAAGATTTCCAAACATGTCGCCAGAACTATCCTAAAGAAAAAGAAGAAGTTAAGCAGGGACTGGCAACAATACCAGGATAAGAAAGAGTACCCAGTGACCACCAACTCAACCACCCCAATCCTACACTTACGGCATGCTGAAACAACTACCTAGGTTCATAGATTCATAGGTAGGTACTAGGCTATTGGCCCTAGGGCCTATAGAAGCCTAGCCAAAAAGGTACCCTGGCTTTTGCCCCCCAAGAAAATTATTTTCCTATGCCCCTGTCTAGCACAGCCACAGAGGTGATCCCTGGGGTGAATTTCCTATTTCCCATCCAGTCATCAACATTTTTCTTGAAGAGTGCTAATGAGGAGCTTTGTTTGATATAGACAGGTAGTTTGTTCCAGAGTATGGAAAGTCTCTGGGACAGGAATCTATCCCTCTAGCATGTTCTGTTTATTGTGGTGACAAGGTTTATGTCCCTAGAGCATGTAGCTCAGAGAGATTGGGATTTCTTTAAGTGCAGCATGTCCAACAGCTCTGGGTTTGACATAGCATTGTACATTAGGCAGAGATCGCCACTGAGAAGGCGATATGTGACAGAGTAAAGCTGGAATTTTTTGAGACGGTCTGCATAGAGCATCTGTTTGAGGCCAGTAATCCTCTTTGTGAGATATTTCTGCAGCCTTTCCAGTTGTTGTAGATGTCCTGTGAGGTACATACCAAAAGGGGCATTGTACTCTATAATGGATCTAATGAGTGATGAGTAGAGGGGAACAATGACCTCTTTTTTCCTGGATGAGAAACCTTTTGTGATGAGGTGTGCCATGTAGAAGGATTTCCTGACTACTGTGACAATGTGATTATCAAAGGAGAGACTACTGTCCACCTGTGTCCCAAGGTCTCTTATCACACTTTCGGTGTTAAGTAGACTACCACCTATGTGGTAGCTCATGGGTACAGAGTTTTTACCAAAGGGGATGACAATGCACTTTCTGGCATTGAGCTTGAGGCCATGGCTTTGACACCAGGCATCTGTCTCAGTGAGGCCCTTTTGTAGGATGTCCACATCATTAGGAGTTTCATTTATGGCTCCTAATTTGCAGTCATCTGCAAACTTCATTAGCCAAAGACATTCTGTGTTAGTCTGTACTTTAGAAAAGTAGATACCAAACAGGAGAGAACCCAGAACTGAACCCTGTGGTACTCCACTTGTCACTGGTCTGAAGTTGGATTTGGAGTCTGCTACTTTCACACTGTGGATTCCGTCAGTGAGCCAGTTGGCAACCTATCTTGTGACATAGGGATTTATACCTAGTTTAGTGAGTTTATCGATAATTCCAATGTGGGGGATGGTGTCAAAAGCATTGGAAAGATCTAGATAGGCTGTATGAACCACCTTAGCCTTATCTATGGCTTTGGTGACTGCTTCAAAGAAGTCAGTCAGGTTTAGGAGACATGATCTGCCTTTTACAAACCCGAACTGGGTGGGGTCCAGAGTTTGGAGATTACCAATGTCTTTGTTTATAAGTTCCATGATTATACGTTCCATGGCCTTGCAGACCAGATTTGTTAGGCTAATGGGGCAGTGGTTCCCGGGGTCCGTGGTGGCTCCCCCTTTGTGGAGTGGAATAACCATCGCTGTGTGGCATTCAGTGGGCACAAAGCCTGAGGTGAGGCTATGACTGAACATGGTGCTTAGGTGGGGTGCCAGTTCATTCTGTAGTTCATGTAGAATGCAGCCTGGGATGTTGTCAGGTCCCATGGATGCTGTGATCTTGGCTTTGGAAAGTGTGGTTTTTACCTGTGCAGCCATGATTACAGGAACTTTGTATTCTTCCGGTATAGAGATGGGCCCTTTAGGGAGTGAGGGGAGTAAAGTTAGCACTGAAACTATCTGCCAGGATGTTGGCAATATCAGTTGGTTCTGTATGTTTAGTGCCATTGTGTTGTAACTCAGAGCAGATCTGAGTATTGCCATTGACATAGCTATAGAATGCTTTGTGGTTGTCTTTAGAATCAGTGACGATTTTGTTTTCATAACTAGCTTTGGTGGATTTTATAAGGGATCTCAACTTCTTACTGAGGCTGACCAGGGACTTCTTCCAGTCTTGGGATTTTACTCTTTTTTGCAACAGTTTCTTTCTTTTGTTGTAGAGTTTGTTTATGGCAGGGGACCACCAGATTGGCTTCCTTTTTTTGGAGGATAGCATCTTGGTTCTGTTAGGGATAGCATGATCCATGCACTCGTGTAAGTGCTTATAAAGTGCATTTGTGTAGGATTCAGCAGTCGTACCTCTATTGTCCGCCTGCATGGGTGTTGTGAAGTTTGCCACTTCTGTCTTAAGAAGAGTGAAGTTGGTTTTGGAGAAATTTTTTTATGGTGGTTTCCCTAATGGGGGGTGGGGGCAGGATGTGGATGTCCAGGCTGATTAGCTTGTGGTCGCATCTGACCGATGAGGAATTGACCTCTGGTGTGGAACACCGGTTGCCATGTTGGTAATGACCAGGTCTAGGATATTGCTGCCCCTGGTGGGGGTGTGGATAAGTTGATCCAAGGTGTTGGAATTTATGAATTCCAGAAAACGTTGAGCAAAAGAGATGGTACATGAGTAGTTTTCCCAGTTAATGGTGGGGTAGTTGAAATTGCCCATTATTAGGGTGTTGGGTTGTACCCTATTATCTTCCAGTGTATCAAGAAATGAGGAGTGGGAATCCTGGGAAGTGATGGGGGATCTGTAGCAAGTTACAATTTGGATTGTGGTCTTGCCCAGAGTTAGTTGTACTTGGATAATCTTGGATGCATTATGCTGAGCAACTACCCTGGAGGTGTGAATATCCTTAATGAATATGGACACGCCTCCACCTTTAGTGTTTTGGTCCAGGTTAGGTGGCTGAAAGGTGTGGTATGAATTATAGCCTGGTAATGCAGGGGTGCTCTCTGGCGCCTTGATCCAGGTCTCTGTCAGTGCACAGATATTGATGTTCTCCATTTTAAGGAGTGCCTCGAGTGAATGCATTTTGAGGTTTAGACATCTAGCATTGAGTAAAATTACCCTCAGATTTTGCTTGCTTGTACCTGTTACAGTGGTGAATTTGTCATTTTAACCTTGCCTAAAAAAGGCACTATAGGGATGGAAGAGCCTTAGCCAGTATCCGGAATCCCAAGGGTGACAGGTGCAGGCCATCTCTGGCAAAGCATCGTGGTCTGTCGATCATGTCATCCCAGGCAGACAGATACTGGATCCCCTTAGAATGACACCAGAAGCTTAGCCAATTGTTGAAGTCATTTATTTTGTCCTTGTACTGTGGTATCGATCTGAGTGATGGCAGGATGCTACTCAGGGCTAGGGTCATACCTACCTGGGCTACAAGATCAGAGAGCTCCTCCATGTCCCTTTTCATGTAGTCCAGGGAGGTACATCTCAGGTCATTCACACCAACATGGACAATGACACAGTCATATTTGTGCTTGTTGTGGAGTGACCTGAGTGTGTGCATTATGCAGCTAACAGTAACTTTCTCCTTGTTTAGCCTGGTGAGTGGAACACAGTGTGCCTGACTATAGAGTCACCTATAACTAGAGTGTTGGGTACGTTGTTATGTCTTATGGGCTGTGGTTGAGTGGCACACTGAGTTTGTGGGCTATGTGTCATTTGAGTTGTATTGGGGGGTGGAGGTTGCATGTTTTTCTACTTTGTAGATCTCTGTTGCTTGAGCAGATTTTTATTGCAAGCCTCTATGAATGTAGGTGTGTGTTTTGCATTGCTATGTGTGTGTTTTGGTAGTGTAGGTTTTGAGGTACTATGTGATGAGTGTGGTGTGGTGCAAGTGTTTACCTTCTCCTCTTGACTGTCTAGTTCAGTCTTGGGTGAAGAGAGCTTTGCTTCCAGTTTGGCTATATAAGTGCATCTCTCACAGGTTGTAGTGTTGGGTCGTAGGAGGAGAGGGTTGTCTGTGTACATGAGGCAATTGCTGCATTGCCCCAAGATACCCAGATTCATCAGGTAGACAGGAGAAAACACCGGGAGCTGACCCCTAGACATACCTGGATAGCTGCTTATTTATTAAGTACTAAAAACTGTTTTCCTCTATACAAGTGAGGAAAGTTGAGTGCTGTAATAATTTGTAGCTTATTTAGTGCTTACAACGAGTCCTGAACAAGTGCTGAGCTCAAAGAAACAGATTTGAGTGCTAAAACTAAAACACTGGCTAGTTCTAAGGGAAAATTTGAAAAGCAGACTTTATGGCCCCAGGAATAATTTAACCCTAGCTAAGCAGCGATGCATAAAGTGTATTTTTTATTTATTTATTTTTTTAATATAACAGTAGCAAATCAGCAAACATATTTAAACATATTAACCAACAAAAAGCTAAAATGTGAGCCCCGTTCCAGCAGTCTTCGATCAGACAAGTTCTAACTGCACACTCCTGCCACTAGGGTGCAGGGGAACCTTCTCCAAAAAAGATGGTCTGGATTAGTGCTCAAGTTATACAAACAAAGCTAGATTAAGCAGGTCTGAATTTAGTCTATGCTACAGCAAACAAGGCATACCAGTTTCAGAAAGAAACAGCTCAAATAAGCAGGCACAATAAGCCTTTAACCAGAAACTTCCAGCTCAGAAGGACAGAATCTACCCTCTCCTCTCACAAGAGTGCAGACCACAGCTTCTTAATGTAAAATAACTAGTCCAAAGCCCAATTGCTTAAACCAGAACTAATACACTCTTAGAATAGCAGACACTAAGCCTTCAATCAGCAACTCCCAACTTAGAAAGATGTATGCTACCTGTCCTGCCACAACAGTGCAGACCACAAACCTTCTTAATGTAAAACAACTGGTCTGAAGCCCAAGTGCTTCAACCAAAGGCTTAGATAACAGTTACAATTTAATCAGGCTTCTAACAAGCAGTAATAAATGTAGCAGAATAAATGCAATAAAGTAGGAAGAAACACAAATACAGTAAAAGCAGATGAATAAAGTGCAATTTTTTATATAATAGAAAACAAGCAAACTGATTTAAACAAATTACCCAGTTAACCAGTAAAAAGCTCAAAGCTGAGCCCTGGTCCAGCAATCTTCAATCAGGCAAGTTCTAACCAGACCTCTCAACCGTACCGAATTTCTAGGTAAATACCGGCTTTGAGGGCAAAATATTGGGGTGCCACGAATTCCCGCATGGCCCCTTTAATTTCTGATTTTATTTTCTTAATTTTATTTTCTTTATTTTTTTTCTCCTGACGTCATCAACAGAGTGTGCGCGATGATGTCAGCTTTGTCCCCCGGCTCAGGTTTCCTTGTTTAACGGCTGGTTTGTTTTCCCGCTTTACTTATTTAACGTCTGACTCTGTCTGCAGCTGTGTAATATGCACGGATGGCTCGGCTTCGGCTCCTACAGGTAAAAACAGCTTTTGCCTTAAAGCAGGAGAAACTGTACTTCAGGAGTGTGTAAACTGTCTTTTTATTTAAACGGCAGCACTCGTGCTAACAAATCTGTGTAGTACTAGACTAGTGTGCTTAGAAGCAGGAGTTTGCTTGAAGGTTTTTTTATTTAATTTCATTTGTACTGACTGAGTCTGTGTGTGCTGTTTGCTTCATTCATGGCCAGCTGCAGGAATTGACAGCTGTGCTTTCATTAACTTATATGTCATAAATAAAATCTTTTTGAACGGAGAAAGGACTACATAATAGCCTAAAGATAACCATAGTCAAAGCTCTATGCATGTACGTCGCTGCAGCAGGGAAACCGTTATTTAAAAAGAATGAAACTAGCGAGGGCCAGTAGGTTGACTGAATATAAGGCAATCGATATACCTTCCACAATTTAAGTCTGTGTCCTTTCTTGCACTACCACTTGTAAACAAAGAAACATGCACCATTTAGTGTCGTATTTGTAAACAGTAATGTGACTATAAGTCACTATAGAAATAATCTGTGAGACCGTGATACATGCATTGAGCGTTTGAGCGTTGTGTACATTCCATTTCTATTGATGTCCGTTAAGTTTGTTATTCTAGTCTTGCTACTGCTGTTCTTATGAAGCTAGGTTTTTAGACATTTGACCAGCAGATTACTTTCAAAGAACTTATTAGGTTTACACTTTAAATCTAATAGTTTCTTTTACAGCTGCTTGCAGCTGATGTTCTGCATTTCATATTCAAGTGTCTTTCAAACTTAACTGATTCCCAAACCAAGTAAAATCTTTAAGCTGCAGATTTTATTCCTGATATATAACTGGTATGCAACATTCAAAAATATAGTTATAGCATATTACTTTAATACTATTATTTTATTTGCCAACTCTTGTATAAAACACATATTAAGAATTTTTAATTTCTAGTCTGTTGATTTGCAACTGTTTACAGCTGCTTGCAGTTCATGTTCCAGTGTATTAAAGAAAAGTTTATGATATAATTCACGTTTGTGAACATTATGGATTTACTTACTGAATTATAGTTAATGTATAACATTTGGAAAGATTGTTCATAATATTCAAGCCTTCTATCATTTACTTTTGAAGTTTTTTAAGTGAACTAGGCTTTGTATTTTTGCATTTTTTAACTTCTGAAGAGACTGAAGTAAGACGTGCATTTGTGCAGTTGTACAGTAGGGAACTGGCTGCGTAGCAAACACACACACACACACACACACACACACACACACAATATACATATATAGTTGTGTGTTACATATATATTGAGGAAGATTAGTGCAGCTTTGCATTTTATTATATACAGATGCAAATTAGACAGGTTCTTCCAAGCAAAACAGAATCTTTTGGTTAATTAAATGTACAGCAAGTAACCTTGGTTCAGTCTTAATTGCTGGGGAGCAGTGTGTTTTGGTTTCTGTCTGTCTCTCTCTCATTCTCTCATTCTGGATTCCTCTGGCAGGAATGATTTCCATCTTCTTCTCCTCCATAGTCTTTTGTCACCATATTTGATCCTGTTTCCCAGAGCCTAAGTTCTAGACTCCCAGTCACTTTCCACAAAGGGCATATTTTCTCTTACTGAGCTTTCCTCAGCCTTCATGTTTTGCATCCAATAACTTTTTAAAGAAACCTGCTCTTACTATCACAGCCAGGTAGCTATCTGGACTGAAAGCAACAGGTAGGCTTGGCAAAACACTTACTTGATTTAATTAAACATTGCTCTGTTTGCAATGCATTCTGTATATAACATTACAATCATTTATATTATTAGTTATATATGTTGGCATTATTTGCATCACTGGTTACAAATATCATACTCTTCTGTTTGGTGACAGACACAGCACTATAATACAGAAGAGTCCCCACCTCCTTTTTGATGCTGTATTTATAGTGTGGGTGTGGAAGTAGAGTTTTATGATGGAAATGTTCTGAATTGGGCAGTTTTGTTATTATTGGTTCATGCATTTTGTTTCATTGCCTACAGTACAGCCTACTGGAAAAATAATAAATTTAAAATGCGCTCTGACTAACAAGTGTGTTGTATTATACAAGGAATATAATTTAATAAAGTCAGGAAAGCGTATCAAAGAAAAGAAAACATGTATGGTTCTTGTTTTGTGCACAAGGGGCCAATGATTTGAAAACAGCCCAAAGATAATCTTTATCCACCACTGGCCAGATGCATTTTCTTTGGATGTGGTGTGGGTTTCAATGCTGTTTCAATGAATGTGAGTTTCAAGGGCAGAGAAGATTTAATGCCAAGCCTATTTTCATAGTGAGACAGTATTGCTTTTTTACCAGATGTCTATTAGTGTTTCTGCATTGTTGTGCTGTAAAATGTAAAAATAAAATCCAGATAATCATTGTAGAAGTAAAGCAGTATGCACACATTCATGTTTATGGTAAATGGGGCGAAATAGCCAGGTAATGGGACATTGGGATGGCTGCAGGGGGACTCTGATGCCATATTTTGGTTGTCTTTTCTTCAGTTTGAGTTTGAAGGTTGGTATCCCACAATTCCATCGGAGTGGGTGGGGTTATGTAATTATGTATGCAAATTAAATGTTAATCAGCGTACAGATATGTACCTATTTTTCATCGGCCATGTCCAGATTTTTGATGTTTCCAGGTTGGGAGGTATGGTTCTAACTGCACACTCCTGCCACTGGGGTGCAGGGGAACCTTCTCCAAAAAAGATGGCATGGATTAGTGCTCAAGTTATACAAACAAAGCTAGATTCAGCATCCCTGAATCTAGTCTATGCTATAGCAGACAATGTGCACCAATTTCAGAAACAAATAGTTCAAATAAGCATGCATAATAATCCTTTAACCAGCAATTCCCAGCTCAGAATGCCATAATCTAACCTCTCCTCCCAGGAGTCCAGACCACAAACCTTCTTAATGTAAACTAACTGGCCTGAAGCCCAAGTGCTTAAACCAGAACTAATACACTTTTAGAATAACAGACACTGAGCCTTCAATCAGCAATTCCCAATTTAGAAGGATGTAAGCAACCTGTCCTGCCACAACAGTGCAGACCACAAACCTTCCTAATATAAAACAACTGATCTGAAGCCAAAGTTCTTAAACCGAAAGGCTTAGAATATCAGTTACAATTTAATCAGGCTACTACCAAGCAGTAATAAATGCAGCAGAATAAATACAACTGAGTACTTTTAAGAAGAGGCAAAAGCAAATTAAAGTGCAATTTTTTTTAGTAAAGTGCAAGGAGACAGGAAGGAGGACAAGAGGTTAAGAACCTATGTGGGTTGGCCTTCTCAGATGTTCTCTCTGTATTACATAGAGTAAACATCAGACTGGGAGGGTTGTCCCAGATCAAATTTACAGTAGGGGCAGGCAAATGCAAAGCCACTAACTATAACACCACCAGAAGAATATGATGGGAGGGAGAGGGAAAAAAAACAGTTTCAGGACAGATGAGAAACATAAAACAATGCCAGAAAATATATAAAATATTTCAGTCAGGCAAACAATAATTCAGTCAGGCAAAATTAAGACAATGCAGAACTCTGAATAAAATGCCAAGAAATATACTTATCAATCAATGATATATTTCCAGATTGTTTGAGAATCACACCAGCTAGAAAACCAGGAGTTTCCAACATCCAACAAAAGGACAAGCCACCAGACCAGTAACCAGTAACCGGACAGAGGCTACAACAATGAAAGAGACTCTGCAGGACCACAAGAAAATAATCCACAATGCACTAGAGCACAAACCAGCCACACAAGAGAAAATGCCGCAAGGAACACCACTACTCAGGCTCCCCCAACCACGTGCCCCCTGCCAACACTTCGTGACCCCCAGAAAGGGTCGATACCACCACGGATACCAACCACATAAATAATTGAGAGCAGTTTTTAGGCAATGCCATGGACCTTGCCCAGATGGACCCACCGAACAGGTCAAAAAGAGGCCATGGCAGTGGCAGAGGAAGGGGGAGAGGGAACTACAGAGGACCAACTACAACCACCAGAAGGCCCTGAAGAGCCAAACGGCATCAAATGTCCTAAGCACAGAATCCAACACTGCTTTCCCCATAAGAAACAACTGCGCAGTGTTTAACATTACAGATGCACCCCTTAACCCGGGTACTTGTGAGCTCATTAACAAGGGGCTCGACTTCATTCCCACACAAAGAGCTAACTGTACTGAAGTGCTGCTCGACCTTAAACTGTACTGCAGAAAGCTAAACCTCAAACATAGTTTTCGCAGCAACAAAACAGACTGGAACCTCGCTGACATGTTTGCAAACTCAGGCGAGCAGGCTGAGGACTATGAAAGAAGCGAAAGCAACCCGCCACCCACTCAGCCACCCACGAGACCCCTGAAAGGAGAGTTTCAACAAGGCATCTGCAATGTGGACATAATGCGACTGGTAACAGTAACAGCAAGGTTTTATATAACAATGTTGACCGCATTGACCTAACAAATGTTCATTTACTGTATTTCCAGCTAATAATGCAAGCGATGCAGAGGGCATGTACCCTGACATTGATCAAATGTTGAGTTCAGATACAGCTGTTTCTTACCTGTTAGATAATGCAGAAAGTTTTAATGTTGCTAACTCTAATAATACTGTTTTAAACAATACCAAAGTTACCAATAACTTTACAGTAATAAGTACCGAACCTGTTTCTGAACCTACAAAGGTTTACAGTCTTGATCTGTTCATAGGTTCATAGGCTCATAGATTAGTACTAAGTTAACTGCCCTTGTGAGCCATTCTAAGCCTAGCCACTTATCCCTTGTGAGGCTCAAACCCTGCACCTTGCGTTTGTAAGGCAAACACCTTAGCCATTAGGCCACCCTCCCTGATGCTTTTAGTGCTAGGAGGTACAACACACCTTCTGCAATCTCACACACACAAACCAACACACAGGCAACACATAGTACAGGCTCAATGGCAGTTGGGGGAAACCTGATAAGAAGGGACAACTCACCATGGAACTCAGAGTGATCGGTTCCCCCACCTACAACTTCATTAGAAATGTCCAAAAGTAGTGTGGGTAGCAAGGCCGAGCCCCCCATGCTCAAAAGAAAAAGCACCATCAACCCCATGCTGAATGACCATATCAGCGTCTTTTTTAGAGTCTGCGAAACGAAGATAAGATCCATTATCTGCAACAAACCCTCCACTAACAGAACAAACCTCAATAATAAAAGAAAAACGGGTCTATATTATATCAGTGAAAACTTAAAAAAGCGAACGCTGATTGATCGACCTTCTATAAGTGAAAGCTTACAATCTTGAACTGTCAGATCAGCGATTTTTTTCCGTCCAAAACACATACACACAACACAAGCACACCAAATAAACAGAAATCCACACACATACACCTAAAATCTGACACCTAACCCTACACTAAACTATGCACACACCACTAACTACCCACTTACCTTAACCCAAACCCTAACCCTAAAGTCCGTCACTATCGCACACTCACCTCACCCGCTCCCTAACCGAGCCCTAACCCTAACTCACCTAAATCACCCTAACACTCACATCAACACAATCGCACACTTACCTGAATCCGACCAGTAACTTTCCACCATAACACTGAAAATACCGAAGCAACAGAAACGGACAACCAAATTCTTTCCCTAGGAAAAAATTCGAGTTTCTGCTGCTTTGATATTTTTCAGTTTCACGAAAATAAGTTCAATCAATCAGCGTTCGCTTTTTTAAGCGTTCGCTCATCTAATATAGACCCTTTTTTAGAGTCTACGAAATGGAGATAAGATCCATTATCCGCAACCCTCCACTAACAGAACAAACCTCAATAATAAAAAAAAAACTTGCACTCCAGAAGCTCTGTGACTCTGAGCACATTAAAGTGCTGAAAGCTGACAAGGGGGCAGGTGTGGTAGTCATGAGCAAAGCACCATACAACAGAAAAATGCTGGAAGAGCTCTCCAATGACCACAGCTACTGCACAGTCACTAAAGATGAAGTGCTTAATAAATTCAAAGCCATTGATACTGCTCTTATTTACCTAGCTTACCACAACAAAATCTCAGAGGAGGAACTTAACTTCATGTCAGTAGACTCACCCACTGTGGGCAGACTCTTTGGCATACCGAAGATCCACAAAAATCATACCAACCCCCCCCCCCCCATGAGACACATTGTCTCTTCCAAACAAACAAAAATGAATACATTTCTGAACTACTGGATTTCTACTTCAACCCTCTAGTACAAACGTCAAATTTCTACCTAAAAGATTCTTGGGAATTCTTAAATGAAATCCACAGGACTTATCAATCCCCCTGCGAAAGCCAAACACATTCTGGCTAGGCTTATAAATGCCCTAGGGCAGATAGCCTAGTATGAACCTATAAACCTATGAACAAAATCTAAGCCAATCACAGCAAAACAAGCTCACACTGGTTACATTGGACATAATCGCACTATACCCAAACATTCCCCACAAAGAAGGGATACAGCTAGTCAAAAACTACCTGGTCAAACATAGAAATTTTCCCCAAGAACATGCAGACACCCTCTGCACCCTGCTATTGCTGGTCCTAGAGAATAACTTCTTTTCTTTTCAAGGCACAATTTACAGGCAGCTGAGAGGGGTTGCCATGGGAGTTAAAATGGCTCCCTCATATGCCAACATACTCCTCAACTCGTGGGAAGAGGACACTCTCACAACACTGAAAGGGTTTGAACAGGTCACACTATACAAAAGATACATAGATGGCCTGTTCTTTTTATGGGAAGGCAATCCCCAGGAACTAGACACGTTCTTACAGGAATTACACAGCAGCATCACGTTCCTCGAGTTCACGGTTGCAGGCACAGGTTCCAATGTCAATTTCCTTGACATTACCCTTTGCCTTAACAAAGAGGCACAAGAATTCTCTTGAAACCTGTACATAAAACCGCAATAACTTGCTTGATTACAGAAGCCAGCACTCTGGCTATATGGAAAAGAACGTGATCAAAGAACAATTCATCCAGCTCAGCAGAATTGTTAGTAATGATGAACAATTCAACACAGAAAGTCAGAGCCTCAGAAGCTTGTTCTGAGAAAAACATTACCCCACGGCCTTAGTTTTCAAAATTGCACAAGAAGTCTTAGAGTGTAGACACTCCAGTCACCACCCAATCCTCACCTATGGCTTCCTATAGCAAGCTAAACAGAACATGTGCCCCCAACCAAGATTCCCCATACCCATCACCACAGATGTGGATAACATAAAGAGGGCCCTGTCCCACAACTGGGACATCCTGAAATGCAACCCTGAACTCAACAAAACCTTGAGAGACCTACCAGTGTTCACCTACAAAAGAGGTAACTCCTTAAAAACTCTGTTGGAATGCAAAAGTCCCATCCCTCGGACAAACACAGCAGACCTAGGGTCTCACCCTTGCAAGTACTGCGTTTGCTGCCAATACATCACCACAGGTCACAGCTTCAAGACAGGCAACAAAAACAAACCTATCCACATACAAGGCAGTCACAACTGCAACTCGACTAATGTGGTTTACTTGAGCAAATGCGCACACTGTGAGGATTTCTATGTGGGTATGACCACCCGTAAACTTAGTGACAGAATAAAAGAAGACTATCAAGCCATACGTCGAGCTGATAGTAACAATGCATTAGACAGACATGCCACCCACTATAACCCCCCCAAATTTAACTTCTTGGTTTTAAAGTCTCCAGTTTCAGCAAGGAGTCCAGCACCCCCTTGGAAGTTAGTGGACTCAAATGGCAAATAAATCTTGGAGCGGATAACTTCCCTGGCTTAAATGGCAGCCTCAATATTAAATGCATCCTTAAGTGGATCAGGTAATTTTACCTAGTTACCTGCCATTCTACCATGTCATAAATGACATCATAGCTCAGCATTTATTCTCTGTTGGAATGCACTTTTACAGATTTCTGATGAAGTTCGAGTTGTTGTAATAAAATTGCGAATGAAAGCACTCAGCTCTCACTTTGGCATCCGGGTGGTTTTTCTTCCATCTTAGAATCACCTATTGTTCTAATTTATACGATTAGTTTGACTTCCCCAGTGATAGCGCAACCTTTTTGTGATATTAGTCTGCTCTCCAGCACAAGTTAACTGATCATGGACGTCTCCATGGACACCGGAGGATTGAATGGCAATCAAGAAATCTGACTACACCATTCACAGCATTCCAACTGACCTAGTCACCTTAGCATGAACTCTGTCTCAGATGTCCACCCTGGCAGAGAACATCCTCAAAGGGCTCAACAGCCCCAATGGCACACAACGACTGACCAGGAGCCACAACATGCTGACCCAACAAGCCCAAAGGATCAACTCTCCATACACCAGAATCCTGATCATGGAACAGTTTTTGGTGCGAAGAGAAGGCAATCCCTTCACTGACTTCCAACCAGGGGCATCAGGCGCAGATACCCAAGCAGCATGTACAGGGCAAGACAACAAGCTCACCTTAAGCGATTGCCGATTCCTGATGCACAAACTGGAAAAACTCTTGATCACTTACAAAAACATTGAATACAATAACTACTACCTAGCTGAATGCACCAGCAAAGAGATAGTCCCCAAAGGACTACGTGTCTATATATTCCCCAACGGTCTTGAAGCCAGCGGAGAGACTTATCAATCCCCCTGCAAAATCTACAACGAGGCTGGTTTGCAGGTGATAAAAGTCCTCATTGCCCACAATGTCAACAAGCTTAAAGACCAAATCAAGGGAATTAATGACACCATCACCCAGCACCCAGCATTCGACTGACTTAACTACGAATGGCACAGCATCAGCAATAAGATTTCCAAACATGTCTCCAGAACTATCCTAAAGAAAAAGAAGAAGTTAAGCAGGGACTGGCAACAATACCAGGATAAGAAAGAGTACCCAGTGACCACCAACTCGACCACCCCCATCCTCCACTCACGGCATGCTGAAATGACTACATCCAACAAAAGGACATGCCACCAGACCGGTAAACAGCAACTGGACAGAGGCTACAACAATGAAAGAGACTCTGCAGGATCACAAGAAAATGACCCACAATGCACTAGAGCACAAACCAGCCACACAAGAGAAAATGCCACAAGGAACACCACTACTCCGGTTCCCCCCAACCACGTGCCCCCTGCCAACACTTTGCGACCCCCAGAAAGGGTCGATACCACCACGGATACCAACCACATCAATAATCAAGAGCCTTTTTTAGGCAATACCATGGACCTTGCCCAGATTGACCCACCCAACAGGTCACAAAGAGGCCGCGGCAGTGTCAGAGAAAGGGGGAGAGGTAACTACAGAGGACCAACTATAACCACCAGAAGGCCCAGAAGAGCCAAATGGCATTAAATGTCAAACAACCGCACAATGTTTAACCTTACAGATGCACCACTTAACCTGGGTACTTGAGAGCTCCTTAACAAGGAGCTCAACTTCATTCCCACACAAAGAGCTAACTGTACTGAAGGACTGCTCAACCTTAAACTGTACAGCAGAAAGCTAAACCTCAAGCATAGCTTTTGCAGCAACAAATCAGACTGGAACCTCACTGACATGTTTGCAAATTCAAGCAAGCAGGCTGAGGACTATAAAAAAAGTGAAAGTAACCTGCCACCCACTGAGCATAACCACGAGACAGCCGAAAGGAGAGTTTCAACAAGGCAGCTGCAACGCGGATATAATGTGATTGGTAACAGTAACAGCAATGTTTTATCTAACAATGTTGACCACATTGACCTAACAAATGTTACGGTTAATGTATTGCCAGGTAATAACATGAGCAATGCAGACGGCATGTACCCTGACACTGATCAAATGTTGAGTTCAGATACCCCCCCCCAGATTTAACTTCTTGGTTTTAGTGAAAGTCTCCAGTTTTAGCAAGGAGTCCAGCACGCCCTTGGAAGTTAGAAAACTCAAATGGTAAATAAACCTTGGAGCAGATAACTTCCCTGGCTTAAACGGCAGCCTCAATATTAAATGCATACTTAAGTGGATCAGGTAACTTTACCTAGTTACCTGCCATTCTACCATGTCAGAAATGACATCATAGATCAGTATTTATTCTCTGTTGGAATGCCCTTTTACAGATAGCTGATGAAGTTCGAGTTATTGTAATAAAATTGCAAACAAAAGTGCTCAAATCTCACTTTGGCACCCGCATGGCTTCTCTTCCATCTTAGAATCACCTATGGTTTTACTTTTTACAATATATATATATATATATATATATATATATATATATATATATATATATGGTTCCACTTCATATCATCGAATTATCATTTCATTGAATTGCAAACCATCGAGACCAAATCGTCGAAAACCCATTTCATCGAAAACTCATTTCATCAAATCTCAAATCATTGAAAACTATGAAGCAACTACAAATAACATTCCACAATGTTTTTACTACGTTTATGCAGGGGGGCAAGCCCCCCTGCACCCCCCCCATAATTAAATATACCAACTCCAAGGTCGCACTACAGTGGGGTTAGGAAAGTACCTTTTTCCCCCAGTGTAGTGCGACCTTGGAGTTGGTATATCTAATTATAGGGGGTGTCCCACATGGGGGGTGCAGGGGGGCTTGCCCCCCCTGCATACACATAGTACAAAGTGTCTGGGATGTTATTTGTAGTTGCTTCATAGTTTTCAATGATTTGAGATTCGATGAAATGAGTTTTCGATGAAATGGGTTTTCGACGATTTGGTCTCGATGGTTTGCAATTCAATGAAATGATAATTCGATGATATGAAGTGGAACCATATATATATATACATATGCATTTGTATTGCTCATACTGTCATCTTTTTATTTTAGTGTGCATTTGTGCTGCAGTGCATTATTTAAAACCATTTGCCCTGAAAAGTAAAAGTTCTGGTTAGGAGAGAAAGTAAGCTTGTTTTTCTTGGTGATTCATAAGAACTAGTGGAAATTAAATACCTGTGAACTGCAGGAGATAGAAACTAGTATTTTATTTATAAACATCCCAAGGTATTCACGAGAATGCTTCACTGAACTAACTTTACTACAGAGCAAATTATCATATAGGAAAAATTTTCCAGCCTCCCACCCTTGTTCCTTTTCTATTCTTAATGCCAGTGTCTCCAGAATGGTCTGTCCCTTATACGAATATGACCAAAAAATTCCCTCCTGTTTTCTTTGATTTTGCTAGTACACAAAAAGATATAATTTTTAAAGCACTGCCCTTAAACTAATCAAATTAAATTACTCTCCCAACATGCTGCTCAGACCTACAATACTGATTACCCACAGATAACTACAGATGTAGCCAATTATCCAAAGACAAAATCTTACTCAAAATTAACCACCTTCATTTTTGTGACTAAATATGGTTTTCTATTTTTTGTCCTCAGACATCACTGTTTTGCACTAATTTTGGATCTATGCTTTGTTGAAACTTGACTAGCTGCAATCCATGTTAAACATTACCTCTTACCACAGAGTCCCAGCCTTACTGAATGAGTTTAGCCTCATTCTTAGTCAACATATTAGCACTCAGTTTTCTGACACAGTGCAGCAACTGCTTTATGTTTACTGACACTGTGCTTTAAAACACATTCTGAGTCCATTCGTAAAAGACAGACTTATTTATCTAAAGTGAGGGATAGTCTCACTGTCCCATCCATGGTCACCAAACAACACTACATTAGGACAGCACCTCAATGTCACCCATGCACATGCTAGGACAGTAAAAACATTCTTGCTTAACCCTCCTGAGGCTCACAGACATTCTACTAATTACATCAGACATGTAACTCTAACATCACTCTCTCACTTGCACCAGTGCCTATTGCCACTGTGAGTCACTTGGTCAGCAAACATTTACCCATAAGATCCCGTACGTCTGCTGCACATCCCAGAATTGTCTTAGTCATTTGTCACTCCATTGTAGGACACACAGATACAGCACTCGCCAAGCCGGTAAAGGACAGAGTGACCACTGCCCATTAGTGACTCAACTGCAGGACACACAGATACAGCACTCACCAAGCCGGTAAAGGACAGAGTGACCACTGCCCATTAGTGACTCAACTGCAGGACACACAGATACAGCACTCACCAAGCCGGTAAAGGACAGAGTGACCACTGCCCATTAGTGACTCAACTGCAGGACACACAGATACAGCACTCACCAAGCCGGTAAAGGACAGAGTGACCACTGCCCATTAGTGACTCAACTGCAGGACACACAGATACAGTATTCAATGAGCTGTTTAAGGACAGGGTGACAACTGCCTATCGGTGACTCCACAGTGGAACACATGGATGCAGTACTCACCAAGCTGACAAAGAACAGAGTGGCATCTGCCCATTGGTGACTCGACTACAGGACACATAGATACAGCATTCACAAAGCTGGTAAAGGGCAGAGTAACAGCTGCCCATTTGTGACTACACTGTAGGACATAAAGATACATTATTCAAGAAGTTGGTAAAGGATAGAATGACAGCTGCCCATTGGTGACTTCACAGTAGAATCCACAAATACAGTACTGACCAATCTGGTACAGGACAAAGTGATATCTGCCAATTGATGACTCCATTGTAAGATATACAGATACAGCACTGATGAAGCTGATAAAGGCCAGAGTGACAGCTGACCAGTGGTGATTTCACTTTAGGACATACAAACAGAGTACCTATGAAGCTGGTAAAGGACAGGGTGATAGCTGCCCATTGGTAATGCCACATTGGGACATACATATACAGTACTCACCAAGCTGGTAAAGGACAGAATGACCGCTGCCACTCTGGTGCTAGAAAGAGCAATATCACTAGAGATCTTAGGGTCCCTGTACTGCCCCATATATGATTGCAACCTTGTAGGTGCCCATGTGTGGTTGAATCATGTTAGGCATTCACCCCGAGGGGAGCAGAAAGACATTTCTTAACTTTTACTTATGTATTTTAAAAAGATAAGGCCCTGGCATTGAGCAGCATCCTGCCATCACCAACACTGATGATTAAGTTGAAGGATAAAATAATTGGACTCAGTAATTAGCTAGTAAATTTACACCATTCTAGGAGAATCCTCTGTGTGTGTGTGTGTGTGTGTGTGTGTGTGTGTGTGTGTGTGTGTGTGTGTGTGTGTGTGTGTGTGTGTGTGTGTGTGTGTGTGTGTATATACACGGTCGTGTACGTCTGTGTAGGATGAAATGATCAACAGACCTCCCCTACCCTACACAACCCCACTTTGCCAGGGTTGGCTTATACCTCTCATCCTTCATCTTTCACATATGGACTAATAACCCCCCAATCCCTTTTGGGGCAAAGTTCATTTGAGAGAGATCCAAATATAGTAAACTCAATTCTAGATAATATCAAGACAGCACTGCTGAATGCCAGGAGCCTAAACAACAACATGCCTGAACTTGAGGTCTTCCTTATTCTCAACGTCATCTGCTTTTGATAATTACAGAAACCCAGTTCTAATATAATTATAGCATTCCCTGTTTTCCAGGGTAGAATGCCAATCATGCATTCAGATCTTCCCAATTTATTTGCCAGATTCTACATGATGCAAATCTGGACCTGAGTGAAATCCTATTGCCAATTAATAATTTATTATCATATTATAATCAATTATAGAAGCCAATAGAACATGCATAATATTGTAACCAAATCAAATGCCTTCTTAGAAGCTTTACTTAATGAGTTCTCTAGTTTAGAACCAGGATACTCTATATTTGTGTACCTATATAAATATAAAATATAACAAAAAGTTATTTCAACATATCTATGTAATGTACTTAGTTCTAAAATAGAACTTAATGCCTTAAAATGATGGTAACTTTGTGTGCCTTTCCATTTAATGAACTGCCATCCTTTATCTTTGATATGGACAGAATATTAGCTGCTTATTACTAATGTAAAACACTAAAAGAGACTTCATCTTTTAACAAGCATTGTTACTGCAGGAATGGATAGATAAGCCAAATATTTTATGCATGGATGGATAGATAAGCCAAACATTTTATGCAGGAATGGATAGATAAGCCAATAATTTTATGCAAGGATGGATAGATAAGCCTGACATTTTATGCAGGGATGGATAGATAAGCCTGACATTTTATGCAGGGATAGATAGATATCCCTAACCTTTTATGCAGGGATGGACAGATAAGCCTAACATTGTATGCAGGGATGGATGGATAAGCCAAACATTTTATGCAGGGATGGACAGATAGCCTAACTTTTTTTTAGGGATGGACAGATAAGCCTAACATTTTATGCAGGGATGGATAGATAAGCCTAACATTTTATGCAGGGATGGATACATAACCCTAACATTTTATGCAGTAATGGATAGATAAGCCTAACATTTTATGCAGGTGTGGATAGATAAGCCTAACATTTTATGCAGGAATGGATACATAACCCTAACATATTATGCAGGTATGGACAGATAAGACTAACATTTTATGCACTGGCTGTACTACTCTTCTACAGAAACATATGCGCATAACCATCCAAGAATCCTGTGCCATCTGAGCTAACAGTAGTAACTGGCAGTTAGTGCAGATGATTAAGGCTGCGAGCTGTTAACATGCTGCTTCTTATGGTACAGGGTTTGATTTCCCTTAGCCTTTATTTGTCTGCTGTGTGAACTTGAGCAAGTCACTTTACTGGACAGTTGGAAATTTGGGATAGGAGTGCATGTCCAGTATGAACCTATGAACTACTCTCTGCATAGTACTGCCTGCCAGTGAAGGAATGTGTTAATGAGCAAGCATATTCAAAACATACTTCTTTATATCACTTTTCACAAACATTAAACATGCTATTATTTAGGTTTTAAGCACATCATGGCTCATTAAGCATTTTATTACATTTCTTTCTATTTTCAGTAGTATAGTCCCAGCATGATACAATCCCCCTGACCAGTTCCTCTAGGGGATTTATAGGCCAAACTCATTCAATATGACTTGGCACTCTTATTGTCTTCAACCTCCATTGTCATAGTTAATAAATGTCATCAATATAACTCTCAACTACTATAAAACTGTCTCTTCAGCTCTTTCTCTATTTAAATACTCAGAAACCAAACTGGTTGCTGTTTAGACCAGGTGATCCTTTCAGTCAGAGGCTGAAAACTTTTTTGTAATTCATTGCAATCACAAAGTCTTCCTTGAAGATGTGAGCTCAATAAAATCACGTTCATGTCTTATACTATACAACAACTTAAATTTTAAGACAAATATTGTTATGGCCATTGCAGGGAATAACCAAACAATGTGTTGCTCTACAGAGTCAAAGCCTTCTTAACGGATTTTGTGCAAGTTTAAACATCTTGACTGTTTCTTCTTCCTTCCGCTGGTTAAGCACGCAACATATTTAATTGCCTACAATCCTCTCTCAAGTGAGGCCCTAGGGCCAATAGCCTAGTACCTACCTATGAACCTATAATTTTCTTGGGTGGCGAAAGCCAGGGTACTTTTTTGGCTAGGCTTGTATAGGCCCTAGGGCCAATAGCCTAGTACCTACCAATGAACCTATATACCAAAGTTACAAGTTTGTCTCTGCCTATCCATCAGCATCACAGCACTGAAAAGAATTAAGTGACTAACATGGTTTTTGATGAAGCAGTATATCTCACTAAATCCACTTAACTGGCATTTAGTGTTTTCTATTCCCCAAAATTTCCAATGCCTCACACAGTTCTTGAGTGGCACACCGCTATACAAAATGTTTATGAAGCTTTATCCTAGTCACGGTACCTAATCTACCTTACCAGTTCTGTGAATTTGCATTCTGAGTAGCATTTTACCAAAATGTGAAATAAACTGCTCGGTAAAGTAAGACACATTCCTAAACAACAAACATTAAGAAAAAAACATAAAATCTAGTGGCACAGCAGATAGAGTTGTCACCTCACTGTAAGAGGTTCTCCAGTTCAATTCTCTGCTGAGGTGCCTTCTGTGTGGAATTTGCATGTCCTCCCTGTGTCCATGTAGGTTTCCTCCCATACTCCAAAGACATGTAGTAGGTGGACCGAACACCCTAAATTGGCCATAGGTATGCATCCGAGTGTGTGGTGTGGAAGAACTACTGTGGCAGGACTAATCACCTTGTGATGTAAACCTTGGCTTGAGATAATTGTCACAGCTGAAGTAACATCCTGACCCCATGTGCAAAAAGGGGTGGATGAAAAAGATGAATGAATAAAATCCTACCTAACAACCAAAAGCACCAGAGCAGAACAAATTCACACTTACTTAATTTTTTCTGCTAACAACTCTTCTGCCTCCTTCCTAACATGGAGCTCTGGCACCTCTTCTCTTTACTTATTCCATTACCTTTCAGTGCAGTTTGCCACACTGTTTACCCCTCACTCAGCCTAGCCTATTTGTGTGCTCAGTCTGATATCCTTGTTTTTCCTTGCAGTCTCACACCTACATTTTCTTTTTTCTATCTGCCTATCTTAGCTCATCCTCTGCTCCAAGTGTTACACATACAAACATGCCTAATTTGTTTTTCTTTGCTGTGAGTACTTTTGTGGCCAGTTTTCTTAATTTTCTAATTTTCACCTGTTTTTGTCTGGAATTCTTGTTTTTATATGGTTGAAATTCCACATCATGGGATGTCACTTGTACTTAAAGTTCACATTTATGGATTTTTTGCTATGCACATTAGAAGGGTCTATATTAAATAAGCGAATGCTTAAAAAAGCGAATGTTTATTCCTCAACCCTAGTTCAGCAAATGCTAAAAATGCCGAACACTAGGAACAGCGATTTTTTTCCCCCAGGGAAAAAAAATCGCTGTTCCACAAAAAAAAAAAAAACAACTTAAAACAGTATTTAATGTGGGGGCTTCACCCCCCAACACCCCCCTGCTTAAATATACCAACTCTGAGATTGCACCACAGTGGAGGAAATGGCAAACTCCAGAAACCGGCTCACCGATTTTTTTCCCTGAAAAAAAATTTGCTGTTCCGGGTGTTCGGGATTTTCAGAGTTCAGCGTTCATTGAAATAGGGTCAATGAATCAGCGTTCACTTTTTTAACTGTTCGCTGATTCAATATAGACCCCATTAGAATTATCCACAGATATAAGACTTTTGAATTTGAATTTATGTATTTATTTCTTTATTTACCTTTGATTACTGGGAAAGTGCAACCTGGCAAAGCCCATTTTCAGCAAGGGCCTTGGGAGAAAACCTCTATAATGCATTCATTTTCGGACAAAGGAAGTTACCAGTAAATATATATAATGTAACACTGATATGTGTGTGTGGGGGGAGGGGTACAATATACATATAAAGCTTAACAGGTGATGATCATGTAACATAAATGATATAGTACATACAACAAGTAAGCTCATTTATAACTACAGACTATTTAAGCAATAACCGATGACGTGGTGTGGTATATTGAAGATTTACCCATGGTTGGCATCATTTAATCATGAGGGCAAAGCCCGAGTGATTAAATAATGCCAACCGTGGGTAAATTTCAATATACCACAACCACAGAGTCGGTCATTGCTATTACACAATGACATTATTTAAGAAAAAAATACTTACTTTTCTTAAATAATGTCTTTGTATAATGGTGCATTACTGTTCTTCCACCAGTGGTGTATACTGCTTTCTTGTGTTGATGTACTGTGCATGCATATGGGACTTGTGTTCCTACACATACCCAGTACATCAATGCTTTGAAACGGAAGCAACGGGGAAAAGAAAGTCTCCGTTGCTCGTTTTTTTTTTTCTTTTTTTTTTATTTATTAAAAAAAAAAAAAGGTTTTGGACAATTTATACCAACAGAAAAAAGTCCAGGCAACTGGACCTTTTTCCTTTGGTATATTGTGGGATTTACAATGGGCACACTGGCCAATCAGCATGCACGTTTTGGAATATTAATGGGGGGGGTCATTGTTATAATCAGTATTATCTTCCACACTGTATATCTATCTGTAGATAGATAGAGAGAGAGAGATGTTTTAGTTTCAAATAATTTTTTGTAAGAAGGCATATGCAAATTTATCCAAACAGTTACAATTCAATTGAGAGAAATAACCAGGAGAAAAAAGTGTGAATACATTTATGATATTAGTTGGTCTGACTGCAGAAGAAGGGAAGAAAATAAAGGGGTTAGTACAACACCAGGACCATTTTGTTGACAGCAGTGTTTTTACCGAGATGTTAAATTGCATGTAAGATTGAGAATAAGAATTGGGTTTAGCAATGGAGATGTTACATGTGCTGGGCCATTTTCTTGACAAGTATGTTTTTATTGAGATTTGAATTGTATGTAGGGTGAGATTTGAAATAACAATTAGGCTTAGTAATGGAGTTGTTAGATATGCAGGACCATTTTTGACAGGTATTTTTAAGGTGCTTTTAAACTGTAGTTGGGATAAGATATTTCTGATATCTATTGGGCTTGAGTTCCATGGTTAAGCAACATATACAAAGAATCACTGACTCAGTTACTAGTCTAATTGACAGTTGGAACAGACTCTTCTTCACATCTGAAGACAGACTAACTTCAATCAAAATGATACTGCTACCTAAAATCTTATTCATTGGCCAAGCTCTAATAGTTCCTCCACCTGTCAAAATTAATCAGAAAATTAATAACGTATTACTTAACTTCCTTTGGTATCCCAAAAAACAAAAATTTCTCTTCTCTGGTACACCACAAACTGGGATGAAGGAGGTATGGGGTTTCCAAATATTGATTTTTATTGAAACTCCATATTTATTAACATAGTGTTGCTTTGGAATAATACTTCTTATACATCATATTGGAAATCAGTACATGAAATCTTACTTCTTAATAGTAATAGGACATTGCTTGAACCATCTACTCAAATACATACAAACATCTTTATGTGGATTTTAAAAATATACATTCAAAGTGAAAGGTCAAAACTTGTTCTCACACATCTTATAAATCAAATATTGCTGTTGTTTAACAAGCTTGTGTTTTCTAATCAGTTAATTAAGAATTGATTAATAATTATGTTTCCTATTGCTTACACAAATGAATGTTTGATATCTTTAGATAATCAGAAAATGTTAGAATTTAAGAAGGGGTGACCTATTATATTGGAATCAATTTCTCTCAGCTAATAAAATAAGTTCTGCAGACTATTTGATCAGAAGATATAGTTTGCAAAACTGCAATTGACTGGACATCCAAACTTGAAAGTATTTTATACATACTAAGCTCATACCCCCATTAGAGGCATACAATAAGAGTAACTTAAAAATCTCGGACTTTATCTCAACAATTATTAATAGCTCACCCAAGAACACTTCATACATATCTGTTATTTATAAAATTCTGAGAAATATTTTAGCAAAACATATTTCTTTTTGGAATTATTCAAGTGAAGTTAATAGACAAGTATTCTCAGAAAAAGATAAAAAACTCTGTTTACAGTCGGTGAAGGAATCCACGTCTTCCCTGTTTTGCTGTGTATACACATGGAAGTTCTTACATAGAAGTTTTTTACCCCACATAGACTAGCAATAATGTACAAGAAAGATGAAATGAAATGCTGAAGATGTGGAAACCCTGACTGGATTCATATGGTCATTAATTGCAAAATAATTTCCCCATGTTGGTTAGACTTTAAATATCTTTGTAAAGCTCTATGGAATGACAACTGTATAATTTCTGACTCCCTTATAATTTTCAATGGTCCTGTTCCTGAAGTCATTCCTAAAACCAAATATTTTACTATAGTCTATCCTCTCGATAGCAAAGAAATTTGTTACTGAAAATTAGAAAGCCCAATCTACTCCTGTCTTTAAAGCTGAGTTTATTCATCTTGTGAAATACATTTGTAAGAATGAGATTGCTACTATAAAAGCAAGGACTAACAACACAACTCATCATTTAATTGCTTGGACAAAATTCTCTAATCTGTTAGAGAAATATTAAGTGTTCTCCTGTGTATATTGTTATTTTAGTTGTTATGGACATTGCATATAGTTTATTTATTTCATGTCACTACACTGTTAAGTTATCGTGTTGTAAAATGAATAAAAACATTTTGGAAAAAAGAAAAAAAAAACAGTCACCGTTACGATTTTTACATTTCATAGTGAACACCAGTTGCTGTTTCTGTGAGCACTGTTCTCTGTTACATGTGGACCAGTTTAATAATTGGCTGGTAGCAGGACATGTCTGGGATATAGAACATGTTGTAGGCAGTCTGAAGTTGAGTGAGAGCTGGTAGATAAGGAAGCTCCAACCTGCTATTTGTGATGACTTTAAGTTACTGAAAATGAGTGAGGTGTATAGCAGACTAGGGTGCAGACAGGTGTGAGCTATGGTGTTGCTTGTGTATTCTGGTAGGAAAGGTTTGACTTTGTAAAGAATGTCTAATTTGTCGCTAGTATTCTGATCTGTACGTTGAATGTGCTTATTAAAGCTTAAACTCTGACATTATTCCCAGGAGATTTATGTTTTTACTAGCTTATTTCTAGAGTTATTGACTGATAATATTGTTAAATTGTTATAGTTTGATTGTTGAGGTGGAAATAAAAATACCATTATTTTAGTTTTATTTAGATTTAAGAGCAGTTTAGATTTTTCAAGCCAGCTTTCAGTTTTTTGGAAAGGAACATTCTCTGTAAGTTGTCTCGAAGGTTATTAACTGATGAGACTGTATCTATTGGTGTTGAGTTGTCTGCATATTGTATTAGATTTGCTGGGTAGGAGGCTGTATGCATTTAATTTATAAACTAAAGAGTAAAGGTTGTTGTTTGTTATATGTATGATACATATCTTATATGAACTATTTGTATTGATGTAAAAATATTTTTCCTCTTACCATTTTATCAGCTGTATGATAGCATTTTTTCATGGGCGTCCATTGTAAATAATCTGTATACAGTCAGACTTTCCAAGTTAACAAATGTAAATAATCGGTGAACTAAAGATGTATGCTTATTGCATTCATAGTATGTATAAGTCAAACAGCTCCACATACAATATAGAGCCAGCAAAGTAATGGTGGAGCACAGAGCTAAGTTTAGAACTTCACACTTTGTTAGACTGCAACCCCAGTCTCCCTTCTGATAAAACGGTGTTGCTGAGCAGGAGATAGTTAACCTCAAAGTATTCACAGTTTTCATTCATTCATTTTCTGATACCTGCTTTATCCTATTCAAGGTCATCACAGAGGTGGAACGTATCCTGGCACGCAACTGCTATAACACAGTGAACCAGTCTTGGAAGGAACTGCACTTCATCATACAATCAACACCATACATGAGTGCGCTCATGCACGCACACACACACACACACACACACACACACACACACACACACACACACACACACACACACACACACACACACACATGCATACTTCTTAGAGCAAGAAATCTGGACAAAGCCATAAACAACAGTGAGACAAAGGCCCAAAAATAGGGACAGTTTTTAAATATTGCTCTTACAAACTTAGAAAGTTGATAGAATAACAGGTGTTGCATTAGCATGAATTTTCTGAAGAGTATGAAGTCTGAAACTCAAACATCTGTCATTATTTTCTAACTTCAGCTTTTAATGATTTGCCACTAATGTCCCAGAAAACCATAATCTTATGAAAAATGGACCAAAAAATACGAGGAAAAAATACAGACATTCTGTGAAAATCTGTACAGTTGAGAGGTATGCATGCACACACACAAAATCCATGCATCTGCACTGGAGACCAAGAAAAGACTGTTGTCAAATAGCTGAAAAGAAGAAGAAAAACATTTTTACATCAATCCAAATACACACGTGTGCACACACACACACACACACACACACACACACACACACACACACACACACATGCCCCCTTACCCCCCCCCCACACACACACATACACACCATGCAAATATCCATGATTTCACCTTATAGCAGGTATTTGAGTTCTGAGAAGAAATGGGACACCCAAGTGGAAACCCACATAATAAAGGGAGAACATACACAGTAGTAAGAGCAAGCACCCCAGCTGGAAACTGAAACAAGGAGCTAAGCACTCTGAGGAAGCCACATAACTTATTTTATTACAAAACTGGAAAATAACAGGTAAACAACAGTGTCCTCAGCAGATTGGTACCAGTAAATGTAAACATGTAGGTGGAGGATAAGGAAGGCAAGGGGGGCAGTAAGAGGGCAGTTCATTTTGAACAAAATATCATTGCTTTAATGCCTGTATAACATCACATATAATAAGCTCCCTGAAAAAAGAAATGTCCATTGTGTCTAAATGTAAACACAATTAATAGGTCTACCTGCCTCAGTGAACTGCTAAGACTGATAAATCACACAGGAGCTATAAATAATGTGTTCATCTGCTGGTAAAGAAACCTTTTTGCACTATCCAATGTGATTTACATTTTTTTTTCTGTTCAATGAGGCACATTTGTGACAATGCATCCCAATATGTCATTTTCATATGTACCTAATAACAAAAGCATAAGTAAGTTCCTTCAGGAGCTTCCAGCTCTGCTCTGCGTTATTAAATCAGAAACAACAAAGCTGTAAAGAACCACGGCATTAGGCAAATAAGGATTGTCATTTCAAATGACAATGCAACAGAAACAATGTTTTCCCAATAGGCATTTTAACTCTACTTTCCGAGCCAAAACACAACTCTTGAGCTGTCAAATGCATTTTTCTAAGTGCAGTCCAGGATATACACTGTATTTTCTTTTAAATTATATATGCTATAGATACATTTTTTAGTCTAATGAGACGGTCTTATTTCCTTTGAGGCTTGGCAAGAATGCTTATACAACTTTAAAACATTAGTTGAAAGAGAAAACAGTGGCAACAACAATCAAATAAAAAGGAAGGAAGAAAACCGGAGATGCCTTAAAACTTTTAAAGAAAAATCTGGGTAGTTGCATTTCCCAGTAGGCTTACTGAACTGATCATTGGAAAATGATTCAGTCAATTCATGCAGGAAATAGGTAAACTGTTGTATGTAAAACTAAGGAGACCACTGGTAATGAACTTAAAATGTCATATAGTTCCTATCGTAAGATTAAATATCTAGTAACTGCCATGGTATGTATATTTAGGCAAAAGTAAATGCCTTGTATATTGCAATTGCTAAAGGTGTGAAAGAATTAGCCTTCAGTTACCTGAGGAAAAAAGCTATGCCTTTTCTCTGTATGTATAAATAGAAAGTGTGCAAAAGCATGCATTATGTCACTCTACGGGCTCAGATTTAACATCAGTGACTGGTACAATTTCCGAAGCTCCCAGAACTGTGTCATGGTTGGTGTGGAGTGGCATTTCCTCTAGCTGTAGAGATGTTACTAGTGGTATCACACAAAGCCCAGTCCTGGGTTCCCTCCTATTTGGCATTTATTTATCTAAAGTGAAACTGCCTGTCGACTGTCTCCAGCCAAACAAGTGTGAGAATGACAGCAAGTCAGATGCTGTTCAAGTCATTGCACAATGACCATATCACCCAGCAAGGCTTCCATGATGTCCATATTATCTAGCTAAGCCTGGATCACAGGGACTTCCACTGTGTTAGCCACATGGTCACAGTAAATGCAAAGAAGTGCAATAGTAGGCCCTGACCCTCCTCATCACATCACTGGTGCTCCCCATAACATAAACTCTGTTATTAGAGACTTGAGGTAAAACTGCAACCCAATCGTTTCTCTTTTCCATTAAGGATTTTACATCCTTTCATTTTTCAAACTAGTCATTCACTCCATTATGCCACTATACCTGATGCTATGGGTGATGGGGAACATTAAACCTCTGCTGTAGCCCCAATGTCTTACATATTTTCCTTGTCACTTGTCCTGAAAAATGTAGGCCATTTTCACTCCCCATTACTGTTGGTGATCGTCTGTATATAGACACCTGTGTCCATAAGGCCCTTGCAGTAGTAACAGATATTTTGAAGGAATTACTTGTAATCATTTTGAAAATACATATACCCCCGAGCCACCCCCGAGCCATGAATACTCTCCTTTAGTTAGAGGAAACGTTTCTATGAAGTCAGTTTGCACCACCATCCAAAATTCCCCAGCTATAAGAATCCTGTATCAGCTTTCCTTTACACTCGGCATTAGTCTGTAAACAAAGCAAGCATTCTTGTATGGTATCCAGAGTCATTTTCCAAAGGCTTGAATGTAATGCTTTCCCTTCCCTCGTATTATGTAACTTCTTTGGCCCCAAACACCACAGCAATCTGTGATTAAAATAACTAACTGTTTGGCCATACTCTAAGGTACGTATGGAACTTCCTTCAGTACAAGTACTTATCTTTGCCTTCTTCGATATTTTACAGTATTTTTAGTTCAACCATTTCCCACAATGAACTTGGAAATCAACAAGTGTGTAAAGTGGTGTGTGTGAAATAGCCGTTACGCAGCTTCACCTTTAGAATACTCTTTAAAGTTGTATCATTGGTAAGTGGGACAGTGGCAATATTACTACATTTAAAATATTTTTCTAACATTTCTCCATGCTGCAATTCCTCTGCTCTGCCAAATAAGAAGATGCATTGTTGGACTTGTGATTTTATATGAATTGCTTGAGAAAATTTTCACCTATTTGTCTGACATTTCCACTGCATGCAAGACTACTTTCAGCTTTGCTCATTATGCTGATGTCTCCTGGTAGCATAAACCTGAAAACAAAAATTTTCACAGGAATATAGCTTGTGACACATTTTCCATTCTGCCATCCTCAAGCTCCACCAATGAACGTCTTTTCAAGCCTTGTCTGATAAATCACCCCAAAAGGGGAAGGTATCTTTGATTCCTGATTAATTAGACAGTTATACCTGGCTCCAATGTACTTTAAAAACTGTGGCAATGTGCATTTTGTCCCTACCTGTACTTTTAAATGTTGCGTTTGAAGTCTAACAACAGGCATGCATACCTAGTAGTGGTTACATTTTAGTGTTGCTTTGACAATAACAACCAAATGATGCATGTGCAGTGTTTGTAGTATTAAAGATTAAAATCCTGCTATATTGTTTTATCTGCAGCAACATCCAATAGACACCTAGATTTTTTTATACACGTGGGGTATATTCCTTTTCTATTGGTGTTAACATTCAACTGAAGTAACCAACATGCTTTAACTAAGCATATACAGTTTTAACTGCCATGGCAGACATGGTTACAACAACATGGCTGAAAAACAGTCATCGGTCACATGGCCTTGCAAGTAAATGGGTTGCTATTGTGATAGAGAAATTCATACAGCAAAATCAGCCAATGCTCTTTTTAAATTTGAAAACTTTTGTTTGACTTACATATCTTTTAACAATTTATTTATTTATTTATTTACATTTGTTGACCGGGAGTGTCCAACTGGATGTAGGTCCATTTTCAGCGGAGGCCCGGGGAGAAAAGCTCCACAGTTAAAATAAACAGACAGTAGTTACACTGGATTACATAGCGATTAACAATTTAACATAGCAATTACTTACAACATATTTACAGATGAAGAACATAATACATCAGTAAGAACATAATACATCAGTAGACAACTAGAATCTTTATCTGTGAAGTACATAACAGACATTAACAAATGTTACAATAAGAAGTTCCTGCTGTATAAGTACTAGGCTTATGAGCATCTGAGCTTGCTATAATCAAGGTAGTTAGTGGAGTGGAAAGAAAGGTAGTGGTTGGATGGGGTGCGTGATATTAGAGTGGAAGTTGCAAGGGCATAGCCAGCATGTTTTTAGGTGCGCTTTTAGTAAAGTTTTGAAGTGGGTGCATGATGGTATGGAGGTAATTGTGGGTGGGAGGGAGTTCCATAATTTGGCTATGGTGCAAGAGAATAGTGCTTCACCAGCAGAGTTATTGGCTTTAGTGATCTGCAAGTGATTTTTGTTGCTGGATCTTAGTGGTCTGGTGGTGCGATAGGGTTGGAGTAGATTCTGGAGGGATGGGACATTTAGTGGACGGTTTACTGGTTTGTGGGCGAGTGAGAGTTGATACCATTGAAGGAGGTGTGCAAAAGCCAGCCCAGTTCAGCAAGTGAGAGACAGTGGTGACTACAGTAGGATGCCCCTGTGGCGAATTTGGCGATTTTGTTGTAGCAGGTCTCTAGCTTGTTTAGATCGCATTGCCTTAGGTTGGTATATATTGGAGAGGCATAAAGTAGGGTGGAGATAAGGTGTATATAAGGTATATATATGTTTATACATAGTCTTAGTCAATGTCTTAGTATTATATGTATGTATTTGGTATATTTAGTTGTGCTGCTGAAACATTTGCTTCTTTTAGGAATAAATTGTTTTAGATAGGAATAAGTGCTCATATACATATAGTGAATCAGCACTTACCATGGAACAAAAATGGCATAGGGATTATGCCACAATAAGCTTATTTTTAAAGCTTTTTGTAGAAAGAGCTTTTGTAGAATGGGTGATGTATATTTTCTTGTTTGGTCTTCTGTTTGTTTTGCTTCTTCATTTGCTTTGTTATTATATAAGAACATGTTTTTATACATATTGTATATTATTTAATTTTATTTCTTCTTTTGAGCAGTTAATATTGCCTTTTAAAGGCATTTTCTTAGGTGGTTAAAAAACTCCACCCTTTAGTTGCATATTTAATTAATTATCTAATTAAGTCCTTGCTATTTAAGTAAATGGAGTAAATGTATGTTAAATCTGAAGAAGCATGCCAGTGGAGCATGTGAAAGCGCTCATTTCTATCTATTAAACTGGATTGCATATACGTTGTGGTGGTCGTGTCCAGTCTTTTCATCTGCAGTGTTTTCCTTTTCGGGGACGTGTACCTTCGGACGGCGGCTGTACTTTGATATATCTTGATTCTTTCATGTTTTAGTGCCAGCTACCGTCACACAATGGAAAGAACAACCATTGAATTGGACTACAATCCTGAAAATACGCTTAAAACCCAAAAATGGAGCAGCATTGTTAACACACAGAACAATCCTCTGCTTGATTTGGAGCTACATCTTTCTCCAACACCAATTGCTACAGGTACTGTTGAAAATATGAGTGAATTCAATGACCTTAGCAGAGAATTAGAAAATGATTTATATAAACTACAGAGACTGATCTGGCAGAGAAGACATATGGAAGCATGCCTTCATTTCCATATTGTCCCGAGAGGTATGAGGGTTCTTTGTATGCCCACATATGGGAATAACCATCCATAACTGCTAAAGAAATGGCAGAAATTAAACCTGGACTTGAGTTTTAACTATATGAGACTGTTGATTGACTATTTTTCTCCCCTAGAAGCGGAGCTCAATAATAAAGTGGAGGCTCTGAATAGAGACTTGCAGAACCGCTTCATAGGTGGGTTCTATGATAAAAGATTAGACAGCATATACACCCAGGTAGCCATGTATCATGATAGACTGCAGCAAACCAAATATTGGAAGCTGCAGCGGGATCATATGGATTTTTCACTTGGACAGCTGTTTGTTTGGCCCAGGAATAGTTCTCGGGCTGAGCAAGTGTCTACTTACATGGCAGCTCACTCTGATAAAGTGAATGATTAAGAGCGTGAATCTGGAACGACAGCTAATCAGATTCAGAATGCTGCCCATAATACAAAAGGAAACATTATTCATGCCACAGAAGTGATTACTTCATCCATAGAGAGGGGTGAATGCATTGCATCTTCCACCCCTCCTAATAACCAGGAAGCGTTAATGGAGACGAAGGCGAGCCATGGAGTGGGAGCGAGACCAAAGACAGTAACCAGAAGCCTGGAGGATTTTTTTCACTTCCCAATGAAGTTTCGTGACAATGAGAGGGACAGGTCGAGCAGTCGTGGCCGCAGAAAACACAAGTTCTCGGGAGAGAATCAAGGTACCAGGCGAAGGGCGCGGAGTTAAACCATTTGGTTTTTAACTTTACAGCGTATGAACTTAAAGAAGCGGATTATTCTCTGTTAAATAAGGGGTTATCTTTTATCCCTTCCCAGGCAAGTAAATTGAGTGAGCTTTTGGTGGACCTTAGATTATATGGACGCTCTATAGCGTTAAAACTCATGTTCACTAATGTGGATAAAAAAGGCCAACCATTGATAGATAGATTCAAACGCAAAAGTAGCCTTGCTCCAAAACTTCTGGCAAATGTTGAATGTTTTATAAATGTATGTGAGAATGATTTATATGCCTATTTTTCTAGACAAGGTTCCAGATGTACCTACTATAATCTGAATGTAGATGAGAGAAAGTCTTTATCTAGCCTAACTTCTAATAACAACATTGTTATAAAACCCGCAGACAAGGGGGGAGGGATAGTATTGTTAAATGCTATTGAATATGAGGAGCAAATGTTTGATATGTTATCTGATGCCAGTATCTACACGGAGATTTAGAGACTGTGTATTGTATTATTAAAAGGGTACATGATGATCTATATGACATGCTTATGTGTAGGCAAATCACACAGCAGCTATATGATTTCTTTTTGATTGATTTTCCAACTATACCCTTAATAAAAGGTCTCCCTAAGATACACAAAAATATTTTCCCCCTTCCCATGAGGCCCATAGTGGCAGGACAAAGTTGGGTAACTGAGAAAATATCATTATATATAGAGAGTCTATTGGGACCATTAGTTAGAAACATTCCTAATATTTTAAAGGACAGCTACCATCTAATACAAGACTTATCACTCATTAAGGAAGAAGTTAATGATCTTCCTTATTTAATGGTTACCCTAGACATCAAGAATTTGTTTACAGCCATCCCAAATGATTATGGGGTTGAAGCTGTGAGGAATGTTCTATCAGTAACAGAAGGGGTTACCAATGAGCAGCAGTTACTGGTATGTGCCCTATTGGATGTTGTGCTCAATAATAATGTGTTCATGTTTCGTGAAAAGTTCTTTGCACAGAGATGGGGTGTCGCTATGGGCACCTCATGTGCGAATTCATATGCAAACTTAGTAGTCTACAACTGGGAGAGGGAGTTTTTGTTTAATAGCTTATACTATCAGCATATATTTTTATACAGGAGGTTTGTGGATGATATACTGCTCTTTTGGAAGGGCAGCATGAATGATCTTATGGCCTTCATTAAGTTCTTGGAAACAACCACAGACTTTCTGAGATTTACCTCAGAAGTATCTAGTGAAGAAATTAATTTTTTAGATATAAAGATTACAAAAAAGATCGATGGCAATATATCCACAGACTTATATAGGAAGCCCTGTTGGAAAAACACCCTCTTACATTATAGCAGCATGCATCCTAGACATGTTTTCTCTAATGTAGTGAAAGGGCAGTTTAATAGGATGCTAAGGCTTTGTAATGAAGGCCCTAACCTACAGATGAAGTTAGACACATTACATACCTGTTTTTAGATAGGGGCTATAATAATTCTTTGGTTAGTAGCATTAGAAATTCTACCCTGACTGATGGAAATACTAAGATAAGAAAGGCCTATAGAGGCCACGGATGGAAAGAGACATATGGTTCCAAAGTTTCCTTCATCACCAGATACACTAATGATAACAAAAGTATAGTAAATATAATAAAGAAGAATTGGAGTATCTTGACCATGGACCCTAAAATCTTGGCAGTAATAGGAAATAATCCTAGCTTTAGTTACAGAAACAGCAGGAATCTAAAAAGGCTGTTATGCAAGGAAAGTTCTTGTACCAAACTCAATAAATTGAATATCAATAAGTATGGTACGTATCGATGTATGAGATGTAAAATGTGTAGTTTCATTACAGCTGAACAGCAGTTTGCTCATCCTACTACTGATTATGAGTTTAACCCTAGGTTTCATGCCTCATGTGATAGCAAGAATAAAATTTATTTAGCTACCTGCACAAAATGTACAGGATTTTATGTAGGTATGACAACCAGAAGGCTGAAAGATAGGGTGTATAATCACATATATGATATAAGGAAAAGAAATCCACAAAATGCATTGGCCGGACATGTTATTCTATTCCCTGACCACACTTTTAGGTTTAGGGTGCTACAGATAGTTACCAAGAGTAAAAGGGGTGGTGATAATATAAACCATTTGGAATCCATAGAGCTCAGTTGGATTTTTAAGCTTAGAGCTCATATGGACCCAGGGCTTAACCAGTACATTAGTATTAAACCTATACTTGAAGCACGTATATAGGGACCATTCAGTCATGACATATACATATATACATGTTTTAAATGAATGTTGGGTATTAAACAAATGGCAGCTTGTTTGTTCCATTTATATATGTTCATGTTTTTGTATTTTTGTATTCTTTTAGAAGTCATTAGATACATACACACTTTTAGGTATATTTTTAAGTATATGTTTATACATAGTCTTAGTCAATGTCTTAGTATTATATGTATGTATTTGGTATATTTAGTTGTGCTGCTGAAACATTTGCTTCTTTTAGGAATAAATTGTTTTAGATAGGAATAAGTGCACTTACCATGGAACAAAAATGGCATAGGGACTATGCCACAATAAGCTTATTTTTAAAGCTTTTTGTAGAAAGAGTTTTTGTAGAATGGGTGATGTATATTTTCTTGTTTGGTCTTCTGTTTGTTTTGCTTCTTCATTTGCTTTGTTATTATATAAGAACATGTTTTTATACATATTGTATATTATTTAATTTTATTTCTTCTTTTGAGCAGTTAATATTGCCTTTTAAAGGCATTTTCTTAGGTGGGTAAAAAACTCCACCCTTTAGTTGCATATTTAATTAATTATCTAATTAAGTCCTTGCTATTTAAGTGTCTTTTGGAGTAAATGTATGTTAAATCTGAAGAAGCATGCCAGTGGAGCATGTGAAAGCGCTCATTTCTATCTATTAAACTGGATTTTATATACGTTGTGGTGGTTACGTCCAGTCTTTTCATCTGCAGTGTTTTCCTTTTCTGGGACGTGTACCTTTGGATGGCAGCTGTACTTGGATATATCTTGTGGAGATATGATGGGAATTTGCTATTGAAATCTTTGCTGCTTTGATGAGAAGTTGCTTATTTCTGTATAACGCTCCTAGTTTTTTGTGGACTTTTTTTATGGTCATGGATATGTGAATGTCAAATTTTAGTTTATTGTCTATTTCCACTCCTAGCAATTTGATGTGTTCAGTTGGGTATATAGTGGTGCTGTCTTTTGCTGTGATGTTAAAGTGAGAGTTGTTTTGAGTATGTTTGGTGGGTTGGAAGATGAGTAGTTTAGTTTTGTTTGGGTTGAGTATTAATTGGGCATCGGATAACCGAGTTTAAACAGAGTAAAAGGCTTCCTGTGTGACTTTTTGCAGTTTGGGTAAGGACTGGGCTGAGCAGATGATGGTTGAGTCATCTGCGTATTGTATGAGTGTGCCATGTTTGGTGGCAGAGGCTAGATTATTGGTGAAAACAGAGAAGAGTAGGGGCCCAAGGATGGATCCTTGGGGAACCCCTATGGAGACAGGTAGTTGTGGAGATATGTCATTCTGCCATACAACGGATTGTTGGCGGTCATACAGGTAACTCTGAAACCAGTTGATGACTGATTGAGAGAAGGATAGGTTATTGACGACAGAGATAAGTTGTTTGTGTGGGACCATGTCAAATGCTTTAGATAGGAAAGTAGCAGAGGAGAGATAGCCATTGTTTTTATGCTGAAGGATAGTGTTAGCAAAGGAGAGTAAGACAGTGATGGTGCTATGGTGAGACAAGTCATACAACTGCTGTGCCTGGTGTAACCATCCATGTGTTCCCTAGAAAAATTTACCAGACCTGTAAACTTTCTAAGATCAGATCAACTATGGAAGATGTACTCCCTGGATTGCTTCTACTCTTGGCAAGACTGACCTTTGTCCATTAGTAGATATTTCGGGTCTATATTATATAGTCGAAGTTTCAAAACTTCGAACCTCACATGAGCGAACTCATATGAGCGAAGTTCGAAACAGGTGGTGCTATGATGTGACAAGTCATACAACTGCTGTGCCTGGTGTAACCATCCATGTGTTCCCTAGAAAAATGTACCAAACCTGTAAACTTTCTAAAATCAGATCAGCTCTGGAAGATGTACTCCCTGGATTGCTTCTACTCTTGGCAAGACTGACCTTTGTCCATTAGTAGATATTTCGGGTCTATATTATATAGTCGAAGTTTCAAAACTTCGAACCTCACATGAGCGAACTCACATGAGTGAAGTTTGAAACACTGACTATATAATAAAAAAAATAAAACTTACCTTACCGCTCTGAGCAGGGGGCAAGCCACCCTGCAGCCCCACACACCCCTACTTAAATATACCAACTCTGAGAACGCACTTCAGTGCAGAAAGGGAAAATTTCCCATTCTGCACATGAAAAGCCATTGACTTTCACCTTCAACCTTTCCGACATTCAATCATATGATGTCGACCATCTATGATTCGAACATCGGAACGGTCGCTCATCTAATATAGACCCGATATTTCTACTCCTACAAACTATGTAGTGTGCATAAATATAACTTATCAAGGTTCATTCTAAAACATGCTGGTTGTAAAGCTAATACAATCTACACAAAATGAGTATATGTTCTTCCATAATCTCAGTGAGTTAAAATATCATCAACATATATCAGCAATTTATTTGACAAATTCAACATATCCAATACCCTTGCCAATATCTGAAGACGATAAACTGAATCACTACAACCCTCTTACAAATTAATCATGAAATATCACTGATTTTGGAATGGAAAAGTAAAGCATAAAGCTGACTCAGAAATTAAAGGCACTGCAAAGAATCCATTGCCAGATTTTGTTGTGGAATCAATTCATGTCATTGTCAGACAGAGACGAAACCAAAGGTGTCACATGTAGACCTCTCAACCTCTTAGCATAAGAAATCTAGACAAAGCCTAACTTTATTTGGGGAAAAAGACCCAAAAATAAGGACAGATTTCAAATATTACTCTTATAAACTTAGTTAGAATAACAGTATTTGTTTTAGAATACATTTTCTGAAGGCTACGAAGTTTGAAACTCAAATACATGTCATTATTTAGTGAGTTGAATCCTCAATGATTTGCCAGAAAACCATGCACTTTATGAGGTACCAAAATATGAAGCAAAACTCTGGACATTTCAGAGGTATGGTCACATGCAGTGTACATTTATTCACTAGTCTGAAATCTGTGGTGTGCATTTATTCACTGGTCTGAACTCTGTGGCGTACATGTATCCACTAATCAAACTCTGGCATATGCTTAGCTATCTTTCCTTCTCACTGGCCAAATGGAGCTATCACAGCGGGATGTTAACAACATTCCTCTCCTCTTCCCAATTATGAACAGCTTGGCATATGTAAGGAGCTGTTCCCCTCTGATTTTGTAATGCTGTTGATTTGGTGGTGACTTTTCTGTGTCCACGTGAACTGTTTCGGACACCAGACCACAAACATTTTTAACTTAGGCCATAACATTGGGTATGTTTGCGAAAATTTTTGCATTAGATATTTGCCTAGATTCACACCAGTAATTTATTTCACTGTTTGTTCTAGTAACTGCATTAGAGTACAAACATGTATTCACTAGTCACACCACAAGTCTAGATTCACAATATCCACTACACTCCCCATTTCTCCCAATGTATCCATTCCTGGGATAGTTATAAAGGAATTCAGATTTATCCAAAACTAGCATTGCACTCTCTTTGCAGGATGGATATACTCATTATGAAAACATTATTAAAGGCATATTATGGTAGGTAGATATTCAAGAATGATCAAATTCAATTAACGTCGTCAGATCCCCACATCATATGAGGTAACGTGTGTCTACTAACAACCAAAAACACAATCAACAACACACATTCCAGATTATTTCCCTTGTGGATGATATCTGTTGTACATCTAGTAACAAATACAGCTGCCCCTGTAGCTATCAAAATATCTTCCTAAGGCTTCCCTTCCACCCACACCATTTCTGAACTATTACTGTTATCTGAAACTGTATCGGATTATGATAATTTATTTTAAAGAGTGTCGCCATGCATCATTCAGATTCCTTTGCACAAAGATCCAACAAAGAACTAGCTTGTACTTGAGCCCTCATCCCTTTTCATTGTGGAAACTGTTTCTGTGCTTCTTCTACCACATTTACATTTTTACTATCATTATATGCCTGATTTGAATGTTTCAGCTAAGGATCACTAACACATCATTTCCTGATCATTCTAATTATCTGTTGCTTTTGTTTTTCTTCCGTCTGTAGCTTCTGCGCATACCATTCCAGGCAAGTTTTTGGATCATCTTCCTGTTTGCAGTGGAAAACTTTTGGTCTGCTTTCCTTTCCTTTTTGCTTATCACCTCTCTGTGTTTACTATAGCTAAACCACCTCTCTGTGTTTACTATAGCTAAACCACCTCTCTGTGTTTACTATATCTAAACCACCTCTCCGTGTTTACTATATCTAAACCACCTCTCCGTGTTTACTATAGCTAAACCACCTCTCTGTGTTTACTATACCTAAACCACCTCTCTGTGTTTACTATATGTAAACCACCTCTCTGTGTTTACTATAGCTAAACCACCTCTCTGTGTTTACTATAGCTAAACCACCTCTCTGTGTTTACTATAGCTAAACCACCTCTCCGTGTTTACTATAGCTAAACCACCTCTCTGTGTTTACTATATGTAAACCACCTCTCTGTGTTTACTATAGCTAAACCACCTCTCTGTGTTTACTATAGCTAAACCACCTCTCTGTGTTTACTATAGCTAAACCACCTCTCTGTGTTTAGTATATCTAAGCCACCTCTCTGTGTTTACTATAGCTAAACCACCTCTCTGTGTTTACTATAGCTAAACCACCTCTCTGTGTTTACTATATCTAAACCACCCCTCTGTGTTTACAATATCTAAACCACCTCTCTGTGTTTACTATATCTAAACCACCTCTCTGTGTTTATTATATTCAAACCACCTCTCTGTGTTTACTATATCCAAACCACCTCTCTGTGTTTACTATATCTAAACCACCTCTCTGTGTTTACTATATCTAAACTACCTCTCTGTGTTTACTATAGCTAAACCACCTCTCTGTGTTTACTATAGCTAAACCACCTCTCTGTGTTTACTATAGCTAAACCACCTCTCTGTGTTTACTATAGCTAAACCACCTCTCTGTGTTTACTATATCTAAACCACCTCTCCGTGTTTACTATAGCTAAACCACCTCTCTGTGTTTACTATATCTAAACCACCTCTCTGTGTTTACTATATCTAAACCACCTCTCTGTGTTTACTATAGCTAAACCATCTCTCTGCATTTACTATATCTAAACCACCTCTCTGTGTTTACAATATCTAAACCACCTCTCTGTGTTTACTATAGCTAAACCACCTCTCTGTGTTTACTATAGCTAAACCACCTCTCTGTGTTTACTATAGCTAAACCACCTCTCTGTGTTTACTATGGATAAACCATCTCTCTGTGTTTACTATATCTAAATGCCATTTGACTTTTGCTGTTACCTTTCTCCCTTGTTTCCTGTTTCAAAAATACTACAAACATCTTCGTCATGTGACCTCCTCTTTTTCTGGCTGCAACAGTATCTTTTTATCCAATATCAGGAAAACAACACTCATGATATCATCTCTTTATTTTCAGGACTGAGGCTTACCAGCTCCTCAAGCACTGAAATCTTTGAACAAGCTATTCTATAATTTTCTTTATGTCTGCTTTGTCCAAACTGTCTGGATCTTTACTGTGTCCTAAGCACTATTCCCAGCTGAAGTTATCACTGCCTTTGCCAGGTTGGCAGTATTTTGTTCTTATGTCCAAGTAATAATTTAGCATATATGCCTTCCCCACCCCTGTGTACAATTCTCATAGTCTGTCCAGAAGATCTGTAACATCAAAATGTTTTTCTACTAGCAAATATCTCGCTTGCATTTCTATTGTTTTAGGCAGAAAACCATAACAGTAGTGATAACCTTAGAGTCACATTCCATCTGTATCTTATTTGCCCATTCCTCAAAATCCTTAAAATTTTAGAAAGGGATTTTGCTTGGGTTCACTTTGGTTACTTTTGGAAAAGCTTTTCTCTTTTTAAGATTTGCACTCGGTGACACATGGTAGCAGTTTTGCCTGCCTTTCTTTCCTCTTTGAGTTTTGCCTTAAAGCTACCCTCTGCACCTTGTTGCAGTGTAAACTCTTGAGTTTCTTATGTTCTTTACACTATCCTTTCACTGCTTATTATATATCTCTAATGATAAATTAGTACTTGGCTAACTCCCCTTGTGGGTCATTTCACACCTAGCCAATTACCCCATGTGAGAATCAAACCTTGCACTTTGTGTCTGTAAGGTAAACACCTTAACCATTATGCCATCCTCCTGTCGTAGTCTTCTTCATCTCTTCCTTTATTTCATCCAGTATACTCAGCTTTTCAGCATTTCCTTGTCATGTGACTATTGACTCTAAGTTATAGTATATCAATATCTTATTTATACTTTCATCAGTATCATATAGGACTTGCTAACATTCCTTTTCTGTAATCAGACTTATAGTTAATGACTCTATCTTCACTGGTGAAATTCTGTAAACTCCATATCTGCCACAAGCTGTGTCGGCTTCATACTTTCAACATGATTTAATCATTTCACACTCCTGTTTGTGGACATGAAGTCATCCTCAAGGAAGTTTCACTTGCCTAGTTATTCTTAGATCCCACAACCTGGATCCACTTTCATTACAAACAGTCCATGTTTGAGTAGAGCTGTCTGGAATTTAGACATGGTACCAGTGGACATGGTACCAGTTTTTGCTGCTGCCCTCTTTGGTTTTTACTGGCTGTCTCACCAGATGAGAGATTAAAAATATTGAAAAATTAGGCGTACATCTTTTTTAATATGTAATGAGTACTTTTATTTTACACCAAAAAGGCAGCTTGAACCTGAGGTTAACATCAGGACAATTAGCAGATTAACAACTAACATTCCATTATTTGTCCTGATGCAGGCAGCCTTCCTTCTTCTTGTAACTTCTCCTAATATATCCTTTGTAACAGACTCTGCATACACAAACGTGTGTTTCCATGTCGATAGTCACATGATGTGTACAAGTTAACTCACATATTCAGGCTTGTCTCTGTGTCCATGTTCACCTTCCACCTTATCCGTGAAACTGTTCCCAGGCATGCCTTCACAACAGCAGGCATCATAATAAAACAAACACTAAAATACAGAATGAGAAACCATCTCTAGCATCATAGTAATTTAAGGGTACTTACCTGTGCCCTTTTTGCATTTTTTCTTACCTACATTTGACCTTGGCAATTCAGATTTTAACCTTTTTGTTATAATTCCCTTCTGGTTTCCTTCCTCACTAAAGCAAATTTTCTCTAAGTTCTCCTTTTAATTAAATCATCTGTTCTGTATTTTATGGGGTCTTTATTATGTTGCTGAAAGCTGTTTCCATCAAATACTGCAAGATCGAACTTAAAACCACGAAAACCCACTAATGCGAACGGCCAAGTCACTGATTTATTTCCTAGGGAAAAATCTTTTGGCTGTTGCTGTGAAATTGCCCTTTACCTCGCTGAGGTGCGATCTCAGAGTTGGTATATTTATTTAGGGGTGTGGGGGGTGAAGCCCCCACTATGTGATAATTTAAATGGTCTGTGGTGTTTAGTTGGTCCACCAGTTTTTTTCCCTGGCCATTCCCGTTAGTGGGTTTTCGCAGTTGGAAGTTCAATCTTGTCGTACTCACTGGAAACAGTTTTTGGCAAGATAATATAGACCCTTTTTATGACATCACCTAATGATATCAACTCGTTATATATTTATTGCATTCGAAAATATAAAAGAAGTGTTGCACTTGCTACTCACCGAATTCATTGTTTTACTGTTGACTCATGCTGACCCACCACTGGGGAGCTTCGAATCACTTCCTGGCAACTCATGTTGCAGCTTTTGCATTACAAGCTATGATTTTGAGTGCTGTCTATGGGAAATTGTCATGGAGGCATTACATTCAGTTCCTGTGTTAAATATGCAAAAGACAGCATGTGTTGTATCACTGTGATACAGCCATCATTTAGAAAGGAACTGTCAAGGGAGATGCACTTGTACTTAAAAAGATACCAAAAGTAAAGTACACCATGCCATCTTCCCTTCACATACACCCCCCCAAAATACAAACGCACGCATACACACACACACACACACACACACACACACACACACACACACACACACACACACACACACGCCAAGTTATGGCCTGGTTTAAATGAGCCTGTCTCAATTACAGTGTTCTAAAGTTATAGTTGTTTTATGCATTTACAAAGTTTTTATAACTTTTTATGGTTTAATATGCCACTATTGCTTTTTAGTAGTAATATTCTGTCTTGCTATGGGTGTGTAAAAAAAGGGGTGTGTGGGTAGTGCATATTGCTTATTGATTGGTGCTCACTGTTTTAACCTGGATGATGTGAAAAAGGCACCATTTTAACACACTATTTAAACAACAGTGTAACTATTAGCGATATCTGATGAAGTTCCTTGTAACTACATATAATTTTGGAACAAAAGTGCTTATCTACATTTTATTTGGATTTTACTGGATTTATTCTATGAATAAAGCACTTCTATTGCCAAGTACTGGTGGATTTTACACTTGTTTCCAGCTGGTTCCTGTTTGCACTTCCTGTTGGCTGAACATGGGAACAGCAAGATCCAATAGGCTTTCCACTTCTGAGAAAAGACCCCTCTGCCCCAGTATCAATAGCCACCAAGACTTGCTCTGTATCCCACAAAACATTCCTCTCAACCTGCAGATATTGAAAATAGCAACAGTGGCCCTTGAAAAGTGGCCATCTACAGAACCTGGAAACTACAGACCCATAAGTCTCACAAGTCTCATATGCAAAGTGATGGAAAGAATTATCATGGAAGTGATCAGTAATGGCATAGGAAACTTCCAGACACTGGACCTAACCCATTTTGGTTTCATAAAAGGCAGATCATGCCTACTCTACCTGGTGGATATCTTTGAGAAAGTCACCAGAGTAATGCATGAGGGCAAAATGGTTCACACTGCCTACCTTGACCTGGCCAAGGCATTTGACACAATCCCCAACTCCGGCATTGTTGACAAATTTAAGAGGGTTGGTACAAACCCTTATGTAACTCAGTGGATAGCCAGCTGGCTCACAGACAGGACACAAGAAGTTAGAATTGGGGAGTCCTCCTCTACAGAGCCCAGTCACAAGCAGAGTCCCTCAGGGATCAGTCCTGGGACAGCTCTTTTTTGGCATTTACTTATCTGAAGTCAATGCCAATGTCAATGGCCTCTGGCTGACTAAATTTGCAGGTGATTGTAAATTAGGAGCTGTCATTGAATCACCCACTGACACAAATGTTCTCCAGGATGGGCTGACACAGACAAGCTTGTGCCAGAGCCATTGACTAAAACTAAATGCCAAGAAGTGTATAATAGTATACTTTGGGAAGTCATGCATCCCTGGTAACTATCATATTGACAACACACCCCTTAGAGTTGACCCAGTAGTCAGGGACTTAGGGACACACATAGATAATAATCTAGTCTTTAATCATCACATGTCTACAGTGGTGAGGAAATCATTCTATGTTGTGCAACTTATAAACAAAGGTATAGCATCTAGGGTTAAGGAAGTCATTGTTCCACTGCATTCAACATTCACCAGATGTATCATTGAGTACAATGCCCCCTCTGGTATGTATCTAACCAGGCATATACAACAACTGGGACATCCACAGAGGTTCTTCACTAAAAGAATAGTGGGTGTAGGCAAAATGTCCTATGCAGACCGCTTCAAGATCCTATCCCTGTATTATGTCTACTACAGGCTGTTGAGGTGAGATCTATGCCTGACATACAGAGCATTGTCAGACCCCACTCTGATGGACCTCCTGCATATCCACAAAACAAACAGCATCAGAAGTACCTGTTCTAATGACTTAAACCTTGCCTGTGATATAAATAGAACCTGCTAGAGAGACATATGTATTTATCTCACAAACTACCCAGTCTATGAAACAGGCTCCCTATCCATGTGAAGCAGAGTTCCTCTCTAACCCAATTCAAGTGCAACTTGGACAATTGGATGGGGAGCAGGAAATTCATCCCTGGTTTGGCACATATGTAGCTAATGGACACTGACAACCTGTAAATGGTTCATCTCCCAGGCCCCTGCTTGTAAATGTTTCACCTCCCCAGCCCCTGCTTACACTTATCAGGGGTACAAGAACTTGTCAGAGATTTGGGATGCATGGTTAGGCTTAAAAGGCCCTTTTAGTCATTAGCCTAGTACACACCTATGAACCTGTATCCATGTAGATATCGGCACATCTAATTAGCATAAAATACAAATACCAAATAACACACTCTGCTCTTCCTGCTTCCAATAAGTTATACCACTCAAGGTAATTTATGTTTGGGAGATGCAAGATGTGTGTCCTTTTGTTTAAATTATTGTTGCCACTAGTATGTTGGTCATGTAGTGTAGATTTCTATGTACTAGACAGCTTCAAAAATTACACATAAGGAGGGGGATTCACAAAATTGTGTGAAAGGTATCTATCAACCTGAAAATAAGGACATATCTTCAATGTGCAGGAGGAAATGAGGTCTAAAAATAGGAACATTCTCTAAAATAGACAGTGAAAGATATGCCACTAAATGAAGTGACAGTTTAAAAAACAGGACATTGTCATAGTATCCACGACCATGTCTACATGGTGCACAACCTTCCATATATCTTCATGATATATTCTTCTTAAAGTCTGAACAATCAAATAAGAGCACGGCCCACAACTAAAGCCACTTATTCAGCATGTCTGCCACTTATGAAGCCATAAGGTCAGTCCTGCAGGCCACTTCATGTTGATTTAAATGCTGTTTTGTGGGATGACTACTCCTACTTCTGCATTTTGTGTGCTAATCCAACAAAATTAATACCATTGTATTGGTTGAGGTCTATCCTGCTATATTAAGAGTTAAAGACTGGATGGCACAGTGGTGCAGTGGTTAATGTTGTCACCTCACAGCAAGAGGTTCTCCGGTTCGATTCTCGACTGAGTTGCCTTCTGTGTGGAGTCTGCATGTCCTCCCTGCATTTATGTGGATTCCCTCCAGGTACTACGCTGTCCTCCCACATTCCAAAGACATGCATCTGGAGCGTTTCTCCCTGGGTCTCCACTTAAAATAGGCTCTGTCCTAGTTGGACTTTCCCAGTCAACAAATGTTAAATAAATAAATAAATGAATAACATGGATGTCTCTCTAATAGTGGACAAACTCAGTCCTGCATTGTTAAAGTTAATGCTGCAATACAAAGTCTTAGGATTAGAGCGTTAAAGTTACTCCATAAGTGTGAAACCACTCAATCAGTGTTATAGTCAAATCAGAAACAGCAAAGACCAGTAGACATGTAGTAAAGGCAATCCTGTGGTTTTAAAAACACAATTGTAATGCAAAAGTAAAAAACTACAATATGAAACCCAGTGTTATTGTTCTCAGCCTACTGTAGCGCTATAAAAGCTAAATTTATGCTGTAAAGGCCATTATTAAATAATCAGTGTCTTGCCTGCAGTGTTAAGGTCATTTGTGCATCACTGTCATCATACCTTCAGTGATATGGCAATTCTTGCATAATCAATGACATATTTGCCATGTTAAGTTCATTTTGCAGTCCTGCTATCATACCTTCAGTGATATGGCCATTCCTGCAATATTGCTGGCAAATCTGAAGGATTAAGGTAATTTGTGCAGCACTGTCATCATACCATCAATGATATGACCCTTCCTGCAGCATTGCTGGCAAACGTGAAGTGATAAGGTGATTTGTACATCATTGTAATCATACCTTCAATGATATGGTCATTCCTGCAACATTACTGGCATACCTGCAGTGTTAAGGTCATTTGTGCAGCACTGTCATCATACCTTAAATGATATGGTCATTCTTGCAACATTGCTGGCAAACCTGAAGTGTTAAGGTCATTTGTGCAGCACAGTCATCATACCTTCAATGATATGGCCATTCCTGCAACAGTACTGGCATACTTGCAATGTTAAGGTCATTTATACATCACTGTCATCATACTTTCAATGATATGATTGTTCCTGCAACATTACTAGCACAAATAAACTGTTAAGGTCATTTGTAGAGTACTGTAATCATACCTTCAATGATATGGTCATTCCTGCAACATTACTGGCATACCTTCAGTGTTAAGGTCATTTGTGCAGCACTGTCATCATACTTTCAACAATATGACTGTTCCTGCAACATTACTGTCAAAAATAAAGTGTTAAGGTCATTTGTGCAACACTGTCTTCATACCTTCACTGATATGGCCATTCCTGCATCATTACTGGCATAGCTGCAGTGTTAAGGTCATTTGTGCAGCACTGTCATCATACCTTCAATGATACGGCCATTCCTACAACATTACTGGCAAAAATAAAATATTAATGTCATTTGTACATCATTGTAATCATACCTTCAATGATATGGTCATTCCTGCAACATTACTGGCATACCTTCAGTGTTAATGTCATTTGTGCAGCACTGTCATCATACTTTCAACAATATGATTGTTCCTGCAACATTACTGGCAAAAATAAATTGTTAAGGTCATTTGTACAGCACTGTCATCATAGCTTCAATGATATGACCATTCCTGCAGCATTGATGACATAACTGCAATGTTAATGTAATTTGTGCAGCACTGTCATCATACCTTCACTGATATGCCCATTCCTGCAATATTACTGGCATGCCTGCAATGTTAAGGTCATTTGTGCAACAATGTCTTCATACCTTCACTGGCATGGCCATTCCTGTAACATTACTGCATACATGCAGTGTTAAGGTCATTTTTGCAGCACTGTCATCATACCATCAATGATATGACCCTTCCTGCAGCATTGCTGGCAAACTTGAAGTGATAAGATGATTTGTACATCACTGTAATCATACCTTCAATTATATGGTCATTCCTGCAACATTACTGGCATACCTGCAATGTTAAGGTGATTTGTGCAGCACTGTCATCATATTTTCAATTATATGACTGTTCCTGCAACATTACTGGAAAAAATAAAGTGTTAAGGTCATTTGTACAGCACTGTAATCATACCTTCAATGATATGGTTATTCCTGCAACATTACTGGCATACCTTCAGTGTTAAGGTCATTTGTGCAGCACTGTCATCATACCTTCAATGATACGGCCATTCCTACAACATTACTGGAAAAAATGAAATGTTAAGGTCATTTGTACAGCACTGTAATCATGCCTTCAATGATATGGTCATTCCTGCAACATTACTGGCATACCTTCAGTGTTAAGGCCATTTGTGCAGCACTGCCATCATACTTTCAATGATACATCCATTCCTACAACATTACTGGCAAAAATAAAATATTAATGTCATTTGTACAGCACTGTAATCATACCTTCAATGATATGGTCATTCCTGCAACATTACTGGCATACCTTCAGTGTTAATGTAATTTGTGCAGCACTGTCCTCATACCTTCAATGATATGACTGTTCCTGCAACATTACTGGCATACCTTCAGTGTTAATGTCATTTGTGCAGCACTGTCATCATACTTTCACTGATATGGCCATTCCTGCAACATTACTGCATACATGCAGTGTTAAGGTCATTTTTGCAGCACTGTCATCATACCATCAATTATATGACCCTTCCTGCAGCATTGCTGGCAAACTTGAAGTGATAAGATGATTTGTACATCACTGTAATCATACCTTCAATTATATGGTCATTCCTGCAACATTACTTTCATACCTGCAATGTTAAGGTGATTTGTGCAGCACTGTCATCGTACTTTCAATGATATGACTGTTCCTGCAACATTACTGGAAAAAATAAAGTGTTAAGGTCATTTGTACAGCACTGTAATCATACCTTCAATGATATGGTTATTCCTGCAACATTACTGGCATACCTTCAGTGTTAAGTTCATTTGTGCAGCACTGTCATCATACCTTCAATGATACGGCCATTCCTACAACATTACTGGCAAAAATAAAATATTAATGTCATTTGTACAGCAAGTGAAATAACAATAAAGAGTGCACCATGTAAGCCAAACCGAATAAAACTCCAAAATCTTCAGGTAAAACCAAAAGTCCACACTTTATTGAACAACAGATGAACAGACTGCAGTGGTATAAGCGCTTTCGCGTTGCTTCTCAACGCTTCATCAGATATAAATGACATTAAATTAATACAAAATGAAGCAGCTCGGCTGTTACATGCAGACGGCTTGGACATACTATTCAATGATTTAAAGCATATGCTTTCTTCGCTGGACTTTAAATGTATGCAGGACAAAAAAAGAAAACTGGAACGTGATTTTTAAGATTTTAATCAATCTCAGGTTTTCTCGTGGCCTAGAGATGTTAATTCCTCACGAAGTGATCATTTTGTTAATCCCCCTAACAAAACGGACAAGTTACCATCAGCTGATACAGCTAATCCACTTGTGATGACATCATCCCTAGCTGCCAGAGTCAACGACAGTAAAGATACTCCCATCCTAGACGTACACAACTCGGCGATGGCTTCTAAACCCAATTCTTTGGTCGTGGAAGCACAGGTTCATGCCGAATGCATTACCAACAGTCTCACAGAGATTTCAACCAACATTCCTTGCTCTAAGAGCCAAGAAGTGCGTAAGAAACAAATCACTCTTGATCCCTTTGTTATTCAATCGGAAGATGATCTTTTTGCTTTGGGCGACGGCTGCTTCTTTTCCCTGCCATTCAGACCCTTCGAGGAGAACTTGGTCCCACAGGGCAGAGCTGTAAAAAGGAAAAGCATAGAAGACAACTTTGCACACAACAAAAAGGTACCAAAATCGAAGACTTGAATGGACTTTTTAAGGACACTGATACTGATGAATGTTTAGTTGTTAATGTTTCTAAATATATTTTAGACAAGGATGAAATGTTGGTTTTAAACAGGGGACTAGGATTTATTCCTTCTGATTGTAGTGACATTACTGGTATCATTGCAGATGTCAAAATGTTCACTAGGAACATAGCTCTTAAGATGTTTTATGGGCAGGAAGGGACAGGAACTAACAGTAACCATTTTACATTTAAAAAGCCTTCCACCTTTGTTCCTCAACAACATCCATTGTTAGATGCCTTTGCGCAAGCAGTAGAAAGGGACTTATTTGAATTATACAATAGTGAGACTAAGTATGAGTTTTTTAATTTAACTTTTGATGAGAGGAATGCCCTACACAGGTTAAAAAAAAAAAAAAATAATGAAACCATTGTAATTAGGCAAGCGGACAAAGGTGGTGCCATTGTCGTTATGGATAGTTTTTACTACTGTAATGCAATGGAGAATATGCTTAATGACGTTGAGACCTATTTACCCTTATCTAACCTTAAACTTAATAATTTAATCAAAGATGTTCATGCCAGCCTATATGACTTGATGCTGACTGAAACCATTGACAATGACTTATACACATACTTGATGGTAGACAAACCGTTGGTGCCCTCTTTCAGAGGTTTACCTAAAATTCATAAGAACACAACTAACCCACCGCGACCTATAGTGTCCAGCCGTGGTTGGTTGACTGAACCTTCTTCTATATATTTAGACAAGGCGTTTAAACCCTTACTTCTTGAGGTTAAACATGTTTTAAGGGACACTACGGATTTTCTTGAGAAACTAGCCAATCATGGTCAATCTTGTTCTTTTTGTAAGAATGATATATTGGTTACATTAGACGTGAAGTCTCTTTTTACATCCATCCCGAATACTACTGGCATGGATTTTGTTAGGGCCATGTTGGTGTATTATAAATTATCTGAACATGTAATTTTTAGATACATGTCACTTTTGGAGATCATTTTAGAAAATAATGTCCTTTGCTATCGAGACAATTATTTTCTACAAACAAAAGGGGTAGCAATGGGTACCCCTTGTGTCAACGCCTATGCTAATTTGGTGTTGGCACAATGGGAAAAATGCTTTGTTTTGAATGAAGATTCAGATTTTGTTGACCATCTTGTATTTTATAACAGATTTGTAGATGATGTGTTTTTGTTGTGGAGGGGAACTGTTGAACAGCTTTTGAGTTTCGTAGCATACCTCAATAGTACCACAGATTTCCTTAGTTTTGAATGTACTTATTCTTTAAACACCATTGATTTTTTGGATGTTAGAATAATCAATACCCATCAGGGCTTTGATACTGAACTTTATAGGAAGGAATGTTGGAGAAACAATCTGTTACATCGTGAGAGAATGCATCCTCGGCACATATACAACAACATTATTACCAATCAAATGGTCAGGATCTCCAAACTAACATCTCAGACGACAGCTTATAATGAACACAAACAGACACTTACTAGGAACTTTTATCTAGAGGTTACAACATGAGACATGTATCCGAAGCCATTTCTTTAGGTGACTCACATAGATTATCTGATGGAGCACCTTTGATCAATAGAACACATAGACGTTCTCACTCTGTCAATAGGAGGACTAATGATAACCATAATAGGATTATTATTCCCTTCACCAATAGAAATAATAGCATCCTGAATGTATTCAAGAAGCATTGGAGTATTTTAATGGCAGATGAGACGATTAGTTCTTTAGTTGACGTAAGACCTAGGGTGGCATATAGGAACATGCCTTCATTGAACAGGCTGTTATGTTATGATCGCTGTCACTCTGATGCACCTCAGAGCAATAGAATAGGCACCTTTCCATGCCATATGTGCAATCAATGTAAGTATGTATCTACTACTGACACTTTTACTCATCCTATAACTAACAAGAGGTACTTATTTAGACAACATGCCACTTGTAAGTCTTTGTGTCTAGTATATGTAGCAACGTGCAAAGCTTGCACGATGTTTTATGTGGGGATGACCACAAGGTCATTACGAGCGCATCAGAGAGCATGTTTATGCAATTAGCAAGTACAATATTGTCAATGCACTTGCGAAACATATATCAGAGCTAGGTAATACACATGGTTTCAGTTTTCAAGTGTTAGAACTGGTTAACACAGGGAAGAGGCTAGGCAACATAAAAATAGGATTGAGGAAAGGGAGAGCCACTGGATAATGAGGTTACAAGCCCATAGGTTTGGGCTTAATGAGAAGTTATCTATTAAGCCTTTCTTAACTTCCAGGTCCTTAAAGCATTAACATTAAGCTTTTAATTGTTTTATTGAATGTTGTGATGTCACTACCTGTTTTTGTATAAAGGGAGGGGGGTTTTATACTGCATTTATATCTGATGAAGCGTTGAGAAGCAACGTGAAAGCGCTTATACCACTGCAGTCTGTTCATCTGTTGTTCAATAAAGTGTGGACTTTTGGTTTTACCTGAAGATTTTGGAGTTTTATTCGGTTTGGCTTACATGGTGCACTCTTTATTGTTATTTCACTTGGTTCACTTGGATTCTATAAGAGTGCTTTGCTTGGCGGTATTGTTCTATTTGCTGTCATTTGTACAGCACTGTAATCATGCCTTCAATTATATGGTCATTCCTGCAACATTACTGGCATACCTGCAGTGATAAGGTCATTTGTGCAGCACTGTCATCATACCTTCAATTATATGGTCATTCCTGCAACATTACTGGCAAACCTGAAGTGTTAAGGTCATTTGTGCGGCACAGTCATCATACCTTCAATGATATGGCCATTCATGCAACAATACTGGCATACCTGCAATTTTAATGTCATTTGCGCAGCACATTCATCATACCTTCAATGATATGGCCATTCCTGCAACAGTACTGGCATACCTGCAATCTTAAGGTCATTTGTGCAGCACTGCCATCATACTTTCAATGATATGGCCATTCCTGCAACAGTACTGGCATACCTGCAATGTTAAGGTCATTTGTGCAGCACTGTCATCATACTTTCAATGATATGACCCTTCCTGCAGCATTGCTGGCAAATATGAAGTGATAAGGTGATTTGTAGATCACTGTAATCATACCTTCAATGATATGACCATTCTTGCAGCATTGATGACATACCTGCAGTGTTAAGGTAATTTGTGCAGCACTGTCATCACACCATCAATGATACAGCCATTCCTACAACATTACTGGCAAAAATGGAATGTTAAGGTCATTTGTACAGCACTGTAATCACACCTTCAATGATATGGTCATTTCTGCAACATTACTGGCATACCTGCAGTGTTAAGGTCATTTGTGCAGCACTGTCATCATACCTTCAATGATATGGTCATTCCTGCAACACTACTTGCATTCCTGCAATGTTAAGGTTATTTATGCAGCACTGTCATACTGTCAATGATATGACCATTCCTGCAGCATTGATGACATATTGATGACATACCTGCAATGTTAAGGTCATTTGTGCAGCACTGTCATCATACCATCAGTGATATGACCATTCCTGCAGCATTGCTGGCAAACTTGAAGTGATAAGGTGATTTGTAGATCACTGTAATCATACCTTCAATGATATGACCATTCCCGCAGCATTGATGACATACCTGCAGTGTTAAGGTCATTTGTGCAGCACTGTCATCATATCATCAATGATATGACCCTTCCTGCAGCATTGCTGGCAAACTTGAAGTGATAAGGTGATTTGTAGTTCATTGTAATCATGCCTTCAATGATATGGTCATTCCTGCAACATTACTGTCATTCAAACAACTTGTAGTCGAATAAATCCCAATTTATTATAAAACACTCTAGTGCCTCAGCTACTGCTTAGCCTTCAAGGAGTAAATTCAAAATGATACTGATTCACACTTTATACCCCTAAATATTCAATGAAACACTTAACCAATTAAATAATTAAACATTTACTTAATTAAATTTCTATTCAAGCAACATAACTAGCACATGCTTTTTAAGCTACACAACACATTTCCAGCAACAATCTATATTCAAACCCTGAGGCATCAAAGTCTCAAATTTTAAAATAAAAATAATCTCCTTATATAATAACATATTTCTTTTATAGTCCACATTTCCTCCTTGTATTTATTGTAGTATTGTAGCTGTTAAATCTTTGGGGAAACTGTCATGACACAATTTAAAATATTGAGCTAAGGGACTTTCTTCTTTATTCATTCTAATGTCCCTTTAATGTTCCAATAATCTAACTTTGAACATTTTTTGTTTGTCCTATATAAAATGTATTGCATCCACATTTTATTGCATAGACTACACTTTCTGTTAAACAGTTAAATGTTGCAGCAGCTTCAAATTTAATATTATTAATACTAGAAAAGGTTTGCACAATATGTTTGCAACACAAACATCTTCCACAATGTGTAGTACCCAAAAACTGAATCTGTTGTGTTAATCTTATTTGTAGTCTCATGAACCTAGTGTGTACCAACATGTCTTTCAAATTTGCTCCTTTTCTATAAGAAAATATTACATTCTGCTCTACTATACCTCCTATCTTGGGAAACTTGCATAAGAATTGCCAGTAATGTTTTATATTCCGTTTAACAGTCTCACTCATCAAGTTATATGTTAATACTACAAAAAACTATCTGTTTCTTTGTATACCTTCAAATTTTCTTTTGTATGTCTATTTATTCTATTATTCTCTTTTTTATATCTCTCCCATCTAACTCTGTCCATACTTTTCTCAACAACATCAGTGTTGTATTTTCTCATTTTAAACATCTCCGATGATCTTAATAGTTCCATTTCAAAATCAGCATTGTTATTACAAATTCTGTATATTCTTAAGAATTCATCATATGGTAATAATTCTAAAGTGTGGATTGGATGACAACTAGTTCTTAGCATAAATTTATTCACTACATCAAATTTTTTATGCAACTTTGTGGCGACTTCCTCTCCAGTTCTGCCCTCTAATATAATGTCAAGGAAGGAGATCTTATTGCCCCACTGTAGACCATCAAATTGTAGGTTAAACCTATTCTCATGTAACTCCGTCATAAATTGTTCAATAAATTCTGACCCTCCATCACATAAAAAAAACAAATCATCTATAAAACAATAATATTTCTTTACATATTTCTTAAAAAAACAATATGAATAGATATATTCAGTCTCAACCAACCCCATAAAAGGATTTGCATACATGGAGGTGAAAGACGAACTCATTGAGGTTCCCTGCAACTGATGGTATATTTTGTCTTCGAAACAAAAATAGTTGTTTTCTAAACTAAATTTCACTAATTCCAACATTACTGTCATACCTGCAGTGTTAAGGTCATTTGTTCAGCACTGTCATCATACCTTCAATGATACAGCCATTCCTACAACATTACTGGCAAAAATGAAATGTTAAGATCATTTGCACAGCATTTCTATCATACTTGCAAAACTGATGTCACTCTTGACCCATTACTGTCATGCCTACAGTGTTAACACCATTTCTAAAGCACTATTTTTACATCTGCAGTGATAAGGCCACTCCGAGATCATCACTGCCATACCTGTAGAAATTAGGTCATTCCCACAGCATCACTGTCATAAATGAAGAGATGAGGTGATTCCTACAATAACACTGCCATGCCTGCAGAGATGAGATCATTCCCACAGTATCACTGCCATACCTTTATAGATAGGGTTATTCAGCAGCATCATTGTCATACCTGCAGAAATGAGGTCATTCCTACAGTATCACTGCCAAACCTGTGGACCTAGGTTCATTCCCACAGTATCACTGTAATTCTTGCAGAGATGATGTCTCCCTTGCAACTTCGCTATCATACCTGCAGTATTAAGGTCATTTATGCTGTGTTACTGCCATGACTGCAGTCTTGAGGTCAGTCCTGAAATGTCAATGTCATACCTGCAGTGTTAAGGTCATTCTTGTAGTATCACTGTCAGACCTGCTGAGGTAATTCCCACAGCATTACAATCATACCTGCAGTGCTAAGGCAATTCCTGCAGCATCACCATCATACATGCAATGCTGAGGTAATTCCTGCAGCATTATTATCATACATGCAGTGCTCAGGTAATTCCTGCAGCATTCGCATCATGCCTGCAGTGCATAGATAATTTCTACAGTATTACTGTCATATCTGCAGTGCCGAGCTAATTCATACAGCATTCTCATCATATCTGCAGTGCTGAGGTAATTCCTGCAGCAATACCATCATATCAGCAGTGCTGAACTAATTCCTACAGCATTAGCATCATATCTTCAGTGCTGAGGTGCTTCCTGCAGTATCACTGTCACATCTGCAGTGCTGAGCTAATTTCTGCAGCATTACAATCATACCTGCAGTGCTGAGGTAATTCCTGCAGCATTACCATCATACATGCAGAGCTGAGGTAATTCCTGCAACATTACCATCATATCTTCAGTGCTGTGGTAATTCCTGCAGCATTACCATCAGACATGCAGTGCTCAGGTAATTTCTGCAACAATAGCATCATCAGTCTTGGGGCCTCTGTTATTTAAGATCTACTTCTCTGAGGTGCAGGCCAAAACCAGTGGGCTATGGCTGACCAAGTTTGCAAATGACTGCAAGCTGGGTGCAGTCATCAATTCCCCAAGTGATGTTGATGTCCTCCAAGAGGGTCTCACCCAAACAAATGACTGGTGCCAGATACTTGGCCTCAAGCTGAATGCCAAAAAATGCATCATCATCCCCTTTGGAGAGAGTGATGCCCCCATATATTATCACAGTAATAACAATGTCCTAAGTACACAATCAGTAGTGAGGGTTTTGGGCACCCAGGTTGATAGCAAACTGACTTTTGACCACCATGTTGCTTCCCTTGTATGAAAAACTTTCTTACATGGCCCACCTCATAAGTAAGAGTATCTCATCCAGGGACAAAGAGGTCATAACATCCCTGTAGTCTTCCCTTATAAGGCCAATTATTGAGTACAATGCCCTCTTTGGCATATACCTCACAAAGCATATGCAGCAGCTGGCGGGACCACAGAGGTTCCACACCAGGAGAATCCAGGGCCTCAAACATCTACCCTATACAGATAGGCTAAAAGCCCTGTCCTTCTACTCAGTTTCATAGATAGGTTCATAGATTAGTACTAGGCTAACTGCCCTTGCGAGGCATTTTTTTAAGCCTAGCCAATAATCCCTTGTGAGACTCAAACCCTGCACCTTGTGTTTGTATGGCAAACACCTTAACCATTAGGCCACCCTCCCAATAGATTAGTACTAGGCTAACTGCCCTTGCAAGCCATTTTAAGCCTAGCCAATTATCCCTTGTGAGACTCAAACCCTGCACCTTGTGCTTATAAGGCAAACACCTTAACCATTAGGCCACCCTCCCAACCTCAGACTTCACAGACTTCTCAGAGGTGACCTCTGTCTGGCATACAAAGCAATCTCAGACCAGGCCTTGATGGGACTGCTGCATATCTACAAGTCAAGCAGCACACATGAACAACCTGTATGCATAACCTTAACCTGGTCTGTAATATCAATAGGACTTGTTGGCAGGGGAGATTTGTGTCCCAGAGACTCCCCCATCTGTGGAATAGACTCCCTCTCCACATCAAACAGAGCACCTCATTATCCCTTTTTAAGTGCAACCTGGATAACTGGATGGGAAACAGAAAATACATTCCTCGGATTCCACGTGTGTCCCTGCTGGACAGGGGCTTTGGGTGCTGACTTGTCTAAATATGGGCTAAACTCTTAGCTAGGCTTATAAGGGCCTCAGGGCCAATAGCCTAGTAACCTCATATGATCCTATGATCCTATACATACAAGGGAGGTTCGCATAATGATTTAGATATTTGCCTTACAGACTCAAGGTTCAGGGTTTGATTCTCACATGGGTTAATTGGCTAGGCTTAAAATGGCCCACAGGGGCAGTTTGCCTAGTGTTAATCTATGAACCTATGAACCTCTGAATCTACCTGCAGTGCTGAGGTAATTACTGCGGTATCAATGTCATATCTGGAGTGCTGAGTTAACTCCTGCAGCATTACCATCATACATATAGTGCTGAGTTAATTCCTGTAGCATTATCATCATACCTGTAGTGCTGAGCTAATCCCTGCAGCATTACTGTCATACATGCAGTGTTGAGGTAATTCTTGAAGCATTATCATTATATCTGCAGTGCTGAGCTACTTCCTGCAGCATTATCATCATATATGCAGTGCTGAGCCAATTCCTGAAGCATTACCATCATAGCTGCAGTACTGAGGTACTTCCTGCAATATCGCTGTCATATCTGCAGTTCTGAGCTAATTCCTGTAACATTAACATCATATCCACTGCACTGAAGTAATTCCTGCAACATTACCATCATATCTGCAGTGCTGAGCTAATTCCTATAGCATTACCATCATACCTGCAGTGCCAAGGTACTTTCTGCAATATCACTCTCACATCTGCAGTGCTGAGCTAATTCCTGCAGCATTACCATCATATCTGTAGCGCTGAGGTAATTTCTGCAGCATTACTACCATACATGCAGCTGAGGCAATTCCTGCAGCATTACCATCATATATGAAGTGTTGAGCTACTTCCTGCAGCATTAACATTATATATGCAATGCCAAGGTACTTCCTGCAGTATCACTTTCATATCTGCAGTGCTTAGGTAACTCCTGCAGCATTACCATCATACTTGCAGTGCCGAGGTACTTCCTGCAGTATCACTGTCATATATGCAGTGCTGAGGTAATTCCTGCAGCATTACCATCATACATGCAGTGCTGAGCTAATTCTTGCAGCATTACCATTATACATGCAGTGCCAAAGTACTTTCTGCAGTATCACTGTCACATCTGCAATCCTGAGGTAATTCCTGCAGCATTACCATCATACATGCAGTGCTGAGCTAATTTCTGCAGTATTACCATCATACCTGCAGTGCCAAAGTACTTTCTACAGTATCACTGTTACATCTGTAGTACTGAGCTAATTCCTGCATTACCATCATATCTGCAGTGCTGAGGTAATTCCTGCAGCATTACTACCATCCATGCAATGCTGAGGCAATTCCTGCAGCATTACCATCATACATGAAATGCTGAGCTAATTCCTGTAGCATTGCCATCATATCCACTGTTCTGAAGTAATTCCTGCAGCATTACCATCATACCTGCAGTGCTGAGGTCCTTTCTGCAGTATCATGGTCACATCTGCAGTGCTGAGCTAATTTCTGCAGCATTACAATCATACCTGCAGCACTACCATCATACTTGTAATGCTGAGGTAATTCCTGCAGCATTAGCATCATATATGCAGTGCTGAGGTAATTCTTGCAGTATAACTATCATATCTGCAGTTCTGAGCTAATTCCTGCAACATTATCATCATACATGCAGTGCTGACCTAATTCCTGCAGTATTATCATCATACATGAGTGTTAAGCTAATCTCTGCAACATTATCATCATACATACAGTGCTGAGTTAATTCATGCAGCATTATAATCATACTTGCAGTGTTGAGGTAATTCTTGCAGGATTACCATCATACATGCAGTGCTGAGCTAATTCCTACAGCATTACCATCATACCTGTAATCCTGAGTTACTTTCTGCAGTATCACTGTCATATCTGCAGTACTGAGCTAATTCCTGCAGCACTACCATCATGCATGCAGTTTTGTACTAATTCCTGCAGCACTACCATTATACCTGCAGTGCCAAAGTACTTCCTGCAGTATCACTGTCATATCTGCAGTGCTAAGGGCAGTTCTCCAATATTACGACCAGTCATACAGCATTAAGTACAGTCCCACAACTGTAAAGACTTTCCTTTAATGCTATGCATCATTCAGCTCTATGAATATATTCTTTCCACATTCTGGTACATTAATGTATGCTTAGACTAGACTAGCATATATCTGTCGCTATGCTGTAGTTCAGTGTACCCGACAGATTAGAAATGACTGCCCTTCAATTATTTATATTCCATAGGAACATTCACATTCACTAGGTAGGATGTTTTGCTAAAAGGTGACTACATTTTCAACAACAAACACACAAAGAACATGTTTTTCTGCTGCGTCCTGTTTTGTTATTTTTCAGACCTGTGACTTTTGGCATGTTCAATTTATTGCTTTGAGTCTAACAGAGGCCAAACCTATTACAGCAAAGAGCACTTTTCTGATGATTCAACTGTCTGAGATATCTCTCTTACCCTAACTTTCACACTCTGCCTCTAGAGACTGCAGGGCTCACCCTCATTTAACTGGTTTGGGAAACAGCTCTGACTGTAAGCAGATAGCAGTCTACAGAGCTGAGGTAAAAGTCCAGCACTTTCACCCTGTAGGGAATCGAGCTATTTACAGAAATGCGCTTTTACCTGTCAACACAGCAAAATGGAATGAAGCGTTTTCTAAAAGCTTCAACAAAATCATTATTTCTGCTCCATTCTATATCACGACATCACGTTTACTAGCATAGACCTGTTTATTCAAAAACATTTGAAGTGCAATGCTGCATTTTTAATTCTGAAGTTGTATGGAGAAAATAAAAACAACGGATCCCATTTCAGGAAAATACATTAACTAGTTACAGTGTAGCTCTGATTCTGTGATTACAAATACATCCACTTTATGCTATGTAATGTGTACCCTATGACAATGGCAATTCAGAAAAATGTTCTTTAACTTGTAGCATAAAAAACATGTCAATTTAACCTTTGAGGACAAAAGGTTAGGCTAAATTTGCAAAAATGACAGTTCCTCATTCCTACTGTTTTGAAGTTCAAGATCTCACAAAGTGACCAGAACCTGAAAGTGCAATTACAGATACATGTAGAAAATATTAATACAGCAAAAAAGTAATCATCGTAGCATGAGAAGGTGGGAGTTCTTTCCCAATATTTCCTTTGCTAGGTGGTAACATTTAAGGCAACTGTCATGTGCGCTTCTGCTCCCAGGCAAACATTTGTTGCACAGCAACAATCATTCTGACATGTCAAGGGGTTTACAAAAATGATTTATTTATACAGTCACATTAGGATTGCTGTAATGTATGTAAATAAGAAATTAATATATGTAAACCAAAATGAATCCCTTTTATAGAGCTGTTTATGCAGCATATGATTTCACATTTTTAAAAGTTTAGACATCTTAATGAATTCATAAACACTTGGGGCATAACTATTTTACTTTTTTCTTTTGTTTTTTGTTTTTGCTTGCAGCATTGTAAAACCAAACTGCCATTTACCAGTAAACTGCTAAAATGTGAATAAATTCAGTATATATTAATGTACTGTGCCATAAGAACGTATGTAATAACACTGCAGTGATCTTCAGCTCTATATGATACATGCCATAAAAAAAGAAGTTACATACTCATCGTAATGTTCCATCTGTGTTGTCCATTTTCATTCTTCCTCAGCTGGTGGGCTCAAATATGACTCAGCCTTTGCTAAAGTTCGTGGCAACCAAAAACTCTCAAGCTTCTCCCTTACCCATAATGCACCAACCCTAAGTACCTCAGATCTTGTTTGCTGACTTTGTCAAAAAGAAATATTTGTTGTGTATACATAAAGGAGTTGTAAGAAATTTACACATACAGACAAATACAGGAGAGCCTATATCTAGATCTAAATATAAATTAAGTGACATCCCCTTATAACCCATTATTCCAGAAGTTTGCAAAGGATGGATGATGGTGGCTGGGAAGTTGAGGAAGAATGAACATGGACAACACAGATGGAATGTTATGGTGAGTACATAACGTCTTTATTTGATGATGTCGATTTTCATTCTATCCTCAGCTAATGGGACAGAGTCCCCAGCTACCTAAAATCTCATGTGCACTCAAGGAAAGATATTCCTGAGCACAATTGAATCAAATGATGCTCTACCTCTGGAGATCAGATCCAACTTGCAATAAGTAACAAAGGTATGGGGGGTATCCGAAGTTGCTGCAATGCATATGTCATCCATGGATGCTCTAGACTAGTAAACTGAGGAAGTTGCCATGGATCTAGATGAATGGCCACACAATGGTTTTGTTAAAGTAACACCCAATTTGCTATAAAGAAATGAAATACAGTCAGTTAGCCATCTGGCTAAAGTTACTTTGACAACTGGCTTTCCCAAGTTTCCTTCTGCAAATGAAACAATTGGTCAGTTTTTCTTATGTCTTTTGCTCTATGTAGGTAAAAACATAATTGTCTGTAAACATCCAATAAGTGTAACGTGTATTCACATTTGTTACAAAATTAGGAAAGAATACTGTCAAATTAATGGACTAATTGATATTAGATTCTGACATCACCTTAGGAAGAAAGGATTTGTTAATTCTCACTGTAAGTCTATCCTTGTGAAAAATCAAATATGGAGGTTTTGAAGAAAAGGCTTGAATCCCTGAAATTTATCTGGCAGAAGTAATGGCTAATAGAAATATGGCCTTCCAAGAAAGATATTTAAGATCATGTTTAGCTGCTGGTTTGAGGGGGAATGAGTAAGCACCTGCAGTACTAGATTCAAGTCCCATGGGGAGTAGGGTCTTTAAAGGGAGGTCTTAAAAGAAGAGTGCCTCTCAAGAAGGCTTTGCAGAGCTTATGAGAGGCAACAGAGGAACCATCAAATCCAATGTGATAATTTCATATTGCTGCTAACTGAACCTTAACTGTTGAGGAATTAGCTCCTTCTTTAAAATGTAGGGCCAAAAATTCAAGGATGTTATGTATCAGAGCTGAAAAGGGATCAACATTGTTTTGATGTGCCCACTAAACAAACCTTTTCCATTTATACAATAAAGCTTGCATGTAGAAGGTTTATGGGAAGATAAAGGTATATGTCAGACTGGGGAGGACAGCATAAGTTGTATGGCTATTAATGGAATTGGAGAAGCCAGGTCATCAGACTGAGGTTTGATATGTTTGGATGGATCATACCTGTCGGGTGAGACAGGAGGTCTGTAATTGGATCCAGAATCCAAGGTTGGTGAAGTAAGTAAGGCCAAAGGAAGGGGAACCAAATCTGTAGAGGCCAGTAAGGTGCAATGAGGATTTTGCTCTATAGCCTGGCAGCTTTCTGTAGGAATTTTGAAATTAGCAGGATTGGTGGATAAGCATATTGTAGACGTGGGCCAGTTATAAAGTAAAGCATCCCTTTGTGATTTCCCCTGTGGGGGGATTAGGGCAAAGTATCTGCTGCATTTGTTGTTTAGGGGAGAAACAAAAGGATTGCAGCAAGGCTGGCACCACTGACGAAAAATTATTTCCATTACATTACTGTTGAGAGGCCACTCATAAGGTAGAAGAATATACCTGCTGAGCTTGTCAGCTATCACATTGGACCTCCCCAGACTATGTGTTACTATGAGAAAGCGGTTGGATGAGCTCACCCATTGCCACAGTCTGAGCACTTCTTGGCACAAGTCCTTTCTTGTTTGTTGATATACCAAACTACTGACATACTACCCAATCAAATTGCAGTCATCAAGAGCATTCTGAAGGGCTTGCAACACTAAAAGCACTGCTCTCATCTCTAGGACATTGATTTTCAAATTGGCCTCTTGGGGGACCAAGTGCCTTGGACTGCTTTCCCCAGAAAGTGCCTCTCCACCCCAACTGAGATGTATCCATGGTCACTATGGCCTTGGACTGAGGGGGGATTAATAGATGGCCTTGTAGAACTTGATCAGACTGAATCCACCACCTGAGAGCTCTCTTTTTGTATGTAAGTGATTTAAATCAGTGTTGACATGGGTTGATAAAGTATTGACCACTGTGTTGTTAGCATCCACTGTAGATTCCTCATGCAAAATTTGGCTAAAGGCACTAGTGTTATTGCCTCTCACATTGATCTTAGAGCTTGAAGGACCAAGCGGGCTGAAATTTTGGTACTGCAGATTATTTTCCTGACCTGTGATCTTATAGTCTGAACCCTTGATGGAGGCAGTGAAGTTATCATTGACTTTCTGTTGAACAGTGCTCCTTTAAATTCCAAATTTTGAGTTGGTTCCAATTGAGACTTTTGTAATTTATGGTTATCCCCAGATGAGAACATATCTGGAGAACCTGATCCCTTGCTCTTATTACTTGATGGCTGGTTGGGGTGGTAATGAGCCAGACATCTAGATATGAAAACACCCAGAAAACTTGCAGTTCCAAGTGAGCTGCTACTACTGCAATACATCTGGTGAACACCCTTGGAGGCTGTCGTGAGACCAAATGGCAGAACTCTGAAGTGGTAATGACTGGCTCCCAGCCAGATGTGTAAGTACCTTCTGGATCATCTGTTCATCTTTATGTGATAGTACACATTCTAAACATCTATTGATCACATCCAGTCATCCTTGCCCAAAAAGGGAGAATGGACTGAACTATGACCATCCGAAACCTGGTGCTTCAAACTGACTTGTTTGAGTTGCTGAGATCCACAGTTGGCCTCCAGTTCCCTGGTTTCTTTGGCACTAAAAAGAATCTTGAGAAAGTTCCAGATTCTACCTGGTCTGGTGGGACCTCTTGGATGACTTTTCTCTAGCAGCTCTTGTATATGACTTGCTGCCTGTTCCCTCTGACTGGGTGGAACATTGGGGATTTTTGTTGAAATTGGAGGAGGAAGGAAAAGGGAATTATATAACCTCTGTAAATAATCCTCTGCACCCAAGTATCTTTTGCTAAGTTTAGCCAAGTTCTCTGGTGCAGGGACAATCAACCCCGATTGCCTACAGAGGTGGGCAATCAGGTGTCCTTTCAGGAGTGCTGGCATGCTCTGTCAAAAAAAGACTCTCTGGACCCCTGGTTTTACAGGCCACCTCTGCCAAGAGGGTGGCATCAACCACTGGAGTTCCCCCCTCTACCCCAGGGAGAACTTTCTACATGTGTGTCCTAAAAAGAACCCTTAGATTTCTTGAACCACATCTTTCAACCACCTCACTGATTCCTAGAAAAGGATCTTTGAGAGTTCAAAAAACAAATGCCCATGGCAGACAGGGTCTTACCATCCTTCTCACAACTGGATAATGTGCCTTTTACCTTGAGGCCAAACAAAGATCTACCCTTAAGGTTCATTTGGCTACATGCAAAATGAGCCTCATAAAAGAATTGGAAATAGACTGCAGAGCAGCCAACTGAGAAGTCACAGAAATTGGACCTCTTCAGAAACAGATCATGAGATGGTATTTGAGAGCTCCTTAAGCAAATCCCATTGTAATCTTGTTCACTGAAGCATAGACATGCTTCCTGAACCTGTCCATCACCTTGGACTCTCTGTTGGGGGGATGAACAGTGGAACACTCCTCGACAAGTTACATTTTGGTGGCTGATGCCATGATGGGCACCTCTTTTCCCCAAAACTGCCTGTCGACAGATGGTGTCATATTCTTGTCTGATCTCCAAGGTTTGGGCTCCTTCCATGCCCACTGAGAGACCAAATCAATGAGCTCATCGGTGGATGGAGTCACCCAGGAGGTAGACAGGCCAGATCCAAAAGCCTCCAGGAATACAGACTCCTCGAATGAAGGACTGCTGGTCATCCAATCACCTCTCTGCTTTAGAATTTCAAGGATTTTTTTTTCAAATGAGATATCTTTAGGAGGTGATTATGGGTACCTTTCATCTTAATCAAAGTTGGTATCCTCCATGACTGACTATTCTAGAGAGTCCAAGTGCTTCCTCTTACACTTTTTCTTCCTAAGGACCTCCTAAGTGGGATGGTCCAGGGAGGTATCGTAATTAAAAACAATATTCTGCTGGGAAGCCTGGGGGTCTCAGACTGGCTGTCTCTGTGAAAAAGAGTGGAGAGGCTCCAGGTACAGAGACTTCAAGGCTGAAAACTTAGGATCCAAGGAGGATGGTCCATCCTTTCCACAGGTCCATCCTTTCCACACCAAAAGGGCAAATATCTATTCCAGCAGAGTGCTGCCCCCCTGACATCTCGGATGCTCAGGTAAGAGCCGCCCTCTCCAAAGCAAAAAACACAGCATCAATGGGACCAGACGGTGTCCCGGGCTGTGTCCTACATGAACTCCAAGAAGAGCTAAACCCAAACATAAAACTACTGTTCAATCTCAGCCTTACTACAGGATATGTACCCAAAGAGTGGCGTACAGCAACTGTGGTCCCTCTCCACAAAGGTGGTGCCTCAACGGATCCTGGAAACTATCGCCCCATAAGCCTGACTAGCTTGGTCTGCAAAGCTATGGAAAGGATAATCATGGACCTCATAAATAAAGATATTGGGGACCTACAGGCACTGGATCCTACCCAGTTTGACTTTGTTAAGGGCAGATCCTGCCTTTTAAACCTGGTTGATTTCTTTGAAACAGTCACCAAGGCCATTGACAAGGGAAGGTGGTCCACACAGCCTACCTGGACCTCGCAAAAGCCTTCGATACAATACCACACTTGGGCATTATAGATAATCTCACCAGCTTAAATATAAACCCCTATGTCACTAGATGGGTTGCAAACTGGCTCAAGGGCAGAACCCACATGGTTAGAATTGCTGGAGCCATGTCAGACTCCAAACCAGTTACAAGTGGCGTCTCACATGGCTCAGTCCTGGGACCTCTCTTGTTCAGTATATATTTCTCGGAGGTACAGGCCAACACGGAAGGACTGTGGCTGACCAAGTTCGCAGATGACTGCAAACTGGGCGCCATAATCGACTCTCCAGCCGACACAAGCATCCTCCAAAAGGGCCTCATAGAAACAGACAACTGGTGCCAGAGCCATGGCCTCAAGCTAAACGCCAAAAAGTGTATAGTCATCCCCTTTGGCAAAAACAGTGCCCACAAATTACCACATAGGTGGTAATCCATTAAGTACAGAAGAAGTAATTAGGGACCTGGGGACCCAAGTTGATAGCAATCTCTCATTTGACAACCACGTGGCCAAAGTGGTCAGAAAAACATTTTATATAGCCCACCTAATCATGAAGGGATTCACATCTAGATCAGGGGAGGTCATCGTGCCTCTTTACTCATCCCTCATCAGGCCCATAATTGAGTACAATGCCCTTTGGGATGTACCTTACCAGACACCTGCAGCAACTGGAAAGTCCCCAAAAGTACCTCACCAAGAGGATCAAAGGACTCAAACAGATGCCATATGCTGCCCGGTTAAAGAAACTCCAGCTCTACTCAGTGGCATACTGCCTGTTCAGAGGCGATCTGTGCCTGACGTATAAAGCCATGTCCAACCCGGAATTAATGGACATGCTGCACCTCAGAAAATCCAAATCCTATCGAGCTACACACTCGAGAGACTTGAACCTCAGCACTGAAATAAATAAGACATGCTGGAGGGACAGATTCATAACCCAGAGGCTCCCTTCACTCTGGAATAAAATCCCAGTCCAGGTTAGGCAGAGTCCCTCATTGACTCTCTTCAAGAGGAATCTTGATGAGTGGATGGGAGATCATAGGTTTTCCCCGGGTATGACTTCTGTGTCACTGTTAGACAGAGGCACAGTATACTAACCTCAAAAAAAGGGCATAGCAAAATTAATTTAAAATGGGTGGCGAAAGCCAAACACATTCTGGCTAGGCTTATAAATGCCCTAGGGCAGATAGCCTAGTATGAACCTATGAACCTATGAACCTATTATAGACAATAATAGTCACTCTCACTATACATGATGCAGTGTCTAAAAACAATAGTATGTAGGTAGTGCAATGTATGACATCTACTGCTATAGTACATGACCAAAAAATAAATAAATAGAATGTTACTTTCAGTTAGGAAGATAGTAACCAGAAAGTTAGTGATGCAGAAAGACAGTGAGAGAGTTAAAAAGAATATAAGCTATACAGTCTGAGCAGTAGCTTAAGGATATGGTATAGAAACAGAGAAGGTTAGAAGAACCTTAGGATCTTGCAGTCTGTGAGGGATTGAAATGTGACAGAAGAGGAGGATGAGGCTAGTGTGGAAGAAGAGGAAGAGCTGAGCATTAGGCAGGCTTTATGTAGGAGCAGTCATATCTTTTTGAGATGATTTTTTAAAGAGTCTTTGAAATGGGTTAGGTCAGGCATAGACCTGGTAGCTAGAGGTAGTGAATCCCAATGTATAGAGACAGAGTATGAATACAGAGAGTGACCTGGTTTTCTTGTGGGTTTTGCGATAGCTAAGAGATTTGTGTCTTCTGATCATAGGGATCAATTTGGTGTGCAAGGTGTGACTAGATTGGCTAGTGCAGGACAGGCAGTAGGCTTGAAAATAAGGTCGCTCAAGGCAGATAGCTGAATAAAGGCAAGTTGGTTGGGGAGTTCAAGCCGGTTTAGTTCTAGGAGTGGTTTACAGTGGTGTGTGTAATATTTAGAGTTTGTGGCAAACTTAGCATGTTTGTTGTAGCACTGTAACATTTTGCTTACAGTAGAAATGTGTAAGTTAGTTAGGATAGGGACACCAAAAAGAAGGGCGGGAAGTAAAAATGTTTTTGCAAGGGTAGTTTTGGTTGCTGCAGTACAGAAATGTTTGTTTCTATATAAGAGTCCCAGCTTTTAATGAGTTTTCTTTATATTTTGCTGTATATGGGGGGGGTCAAATGAAAGTTCATTGTCAATGATAACACCTAGAAGTTTGGTTTCCTGCACTATTTCTATGACAGTGTTGTCAGATGCAAGGATGTTGAAATGGTCAGTGACAGGGGAGGTGTTTTGGAGATGAAAGAGTGCTAGTTTTGTCTTCTTTGGATTAAGAAAGAGTTGGGCATTTCTTAGCCAGGATTCGACTGCAGTAAAGGACTGTTGAGTTTTTGAAAGTAGTTCTGGTAGTGATTGAGCAGTGCAGATTATGGTGGAATCATCAGCGTACTGAATGATGGTCCCAGGGTGAGAGGCAGTGTGAAGGTTGTTTGTGAAAATGTTGAAGAAGAGGGGTCCTAGGATGCAGCCTTGCACTCCAGTAGGGTTGTGGAGAAAGGGTGAGAGTTCATTGGACCATTTCACTGCTTGCTTACAATCCTTGAGGTAGCTCTGAAACCATTTTACTGTGTTGTGTGAGAAGCCTAAATTAGACAGTGTGTTTAATAGTAAGGGGTGAGACACTGTGTCAAAGGCCTTGGAGAGATCAAGGAATACTTAGGCTGTATAGCATCCTGCATCTACGGCCTTGTTTACGGTGTCTATAAAATAGGGCTGTAGCTGTGCTGTGGCTAGTTCGGAAGCCATGTTGGGTTTTGGTTAAAAGATTGTTTTGCAATAGATATTGCATTACCTGCTGATGGATACCCCTCTCGAGAATTTTGGATATGGGTGACAAGCTGGCTATAGAACAGACATTAGATAGATCAGAGGAGTTGCCTCCTTTGTAGATGGTGGTGATGTGAGATTGTTTCCATATGGTAAGTACCTCCGATTCAGATAAAGACCTATTTATAAGGATACTGATTGGGTAGGTGATTGAATTAGCAGCCAGTCTGAGGTAGTGTGGTGGAAGATTATCAGCTGAGGTAGAGCAGGGTTTTAGTTTATGTAGCAGTTTCTTAATGACGCCAGTAGGTATGGGCTGAAGTGGTAAAGGGGTTAGTATGACATTTTGTTGAGTAGGGGGGTTATTAATGACAGGGTTAGAAGTAATTGATGGTCTGGGGTTGGTGTCTAAATAGGCTAAAGGGTGGGGGGGTCCAGCATTAGGGAGTGTTAGTAAGTAGGTCTGATACTGATTTTATGAAGTGCTTGTTAAAGTTTTCAGCTATTTGTGATGGAGGGGTATCAGGTGATAGGGTGTGGTCTCTATTTGTTCCAGGGTTAAGTAGAGAAGATATGGAGTGCCAGCATTTATTGGGGTTGATTTTATGTTGGCGTTGAAGCTGGGAATAATATGCCTTCTTATCTCTGCTGATTAGTTTTGTCACTTTCTTATGTAGTGTTTTGAAATTAACATGATTTTGTTCATGTTTGTTCTGTTTTCAGGTTTTCCAGGCTAGGTCCTTTTGCTTCATCAGGTGTTTACATTCCTTAGAGAGCCATGGTGCTTCATCAGGTGTTTACATTCCGTAGAGAGCCATGGTGCCGAGTTGTTTTTGATTCTTTTCATACGAATGGGAGCTGGGGTATTAAGTATGTGAAGGAAGGTGTTATTAAAGTATAGTACTGCATCATTAAGGGGTAGTTTGGGAGCTAGGGTATTAAGTATGTGAAGGAAGGTGTTATTAAAGTATAGTACTGCATCATTAAGAGGTAGTCATCTAAGGAGTGTCCAGTCTATTTCATGTAGGAGACTGTTGAATTTATGTTGACAAAAATTTGTTGAGTTCCTAACTGATTTTACAGTGTGTACTCTTAGTTGTTGGGAGTTTGTTCTAAGGGAATAAGCTGGCAGATGATTGCTGAGGGGAAACAGACAGTGTGCAGAGGGGTAATTGGCAGGACTGGATACTAGGATTCAGTCTAGGGTTGTTTGGCAAGTGAAATATTTGCTGTATCTTGTTGGAGGATTGATGAGCTGAGAAAAAACATACAGATTTATACTATTTGTGGGGGAGTTGGAAGCTATGGTTTGCCAATCTATATTTACATCTCCTAAGATTACTGTTTTGAGGTTTATTGTTTGGGATGTCCAGGATAAAATATTTCCCAACACTGGTATATTGTTACCTGGTGGGATATCTATTATCATTATGCAAATTCTTTTTGATATGTTGAGGTTCAAAAAGGAGATTAGTACCTCAGCACTGGAAAAGGTGAGTATATTACTGGTGTAGGGTGTGATGTTGAGCATAGAGGGATATAGAAGGGCTATCCCTCCCCCTTTTTTTAGATCTATCTTTTCTGGTTATTGCAAAGTTTGGAGGTATTATTTCTGAGTCTTTTCCACCGGGGTGTAGCCATGTTTCTGTAAGGGCTAGTATGTCAGGTTTATTTTGATCAATCCAGGCATGCAATGGGGCTATTTGATTACATATACTTCTAAGGTTCAGTGTAAGTATGTTTACTTTTTTGGGGTTACTCTTTTGGTTAGGATTAGAGTGTGGGCCAGGGTTAGGATGTATATCTCCACATTTGAGTAGGTAGGTAATGAGGAAGGAGTACCATGGAAGTGTTTTTTATTCCTAATTGATGATACTGGTGTCAAGTGTGGCTTAGTAGGAGGTGAGGAGGCCAATTTGTGGCTTGAATAATATTGGAGGGTATACGGAAAAAGCTGAGAGGAGATATGTGAGAAGCTGTGTTGTTTATAGGGGTGATGGTTGGAGTAGGTTGTTGATGTGTATTGATGTGTGGGGGTAAGTGAGGATATAGCTGTAGCAAGGTTGAGAATTAAGAGTAAAGAAGCTAACCAGGTTACGAGGAGCATGTCAACTGTGATAGTGGGTTTAAAAATAGTAAAAGTGATATTTATGTGTTAGAATATAATATTAGGTATAAAAACAGAGATTTTTTTATACCTAATATTGTGGACAACAATACTGATTTCCATACTGGATCAGTCAAAGCCCGGGTTAACAATGACCGCCATCAGTACTGTTAGCCAACAGGGTGCTGACGGAAATTGGGCTACTGTTGGCCGAAGGAGAAGAAGAGGGGGAAGGCATGCCTGAAGGCAGGAAGAAAGGAGGAAGGTTAGGAGTGTGGTTGTGAGGGTAGGAACTTTGAATGTTAGCAGTATGACTGATATAGGGAGAGAGCTAGCTGATATGATGGAGAGAAGGAAGGTTGATATATTGTGTGACAAGAGACCAGATGGAAGGGGAGTAAGGCCAGGTGTATAGGAGGTGGGTTCAAATTGTTTTATCATGGTGTGGATGGCAGGAGAAATGGGGTAGGGTTTATCCTGAAGGAACAGTATACCAAGAGTCTTTGGGAGGTGAAAAGAGTGTCAGATAGAGTGATGTTTATGAAGCTGGAAATTGATGGCGTAATGATGAATGTTGGGTGTGTGATGGATGAGAAAGAAAAATTATGGGGTGAGTTGTATGAAGTGGTGGGTGAGTGTGCCCAAGGGAGAGAGACTGGTGATTGGAGCAGATTTCAATGGGAATGTTGATGAAGTGAACAGAGGGGATGAGGAAGTGATGGGTAGGTATGGTGCTAAGGAGAGGAATGCAGAAGGTCAGATGATAGTGGATTTTGCGAAAAGGATGGACATGGCTGTGGTGAATACGTATTTAAGAAGAGGGAGGATAGAGTGACATACAAGAGTGGAGGAAGATGCACACAGGTGGATTATAGGTTTACCTTCATAAGTGCGTTATGCACTCGTGCAAATCCACTTTGTGTGAAAGGAGGTTTTCAAAATGGCAAAACACTGAAAACAAATTGTCCGAATGTGCAATGAAAGAATGCACATTGGCATTCACTCATTGCAGATTCGACATTGTGGGTGCGGATTGCACTATAGCAGGGATCGGGAAATTATCCCTTTCCCCACTGTAGTGCAATCTCGAAGTTAGTATATTAAAGTAGGAGGGAGTGGGGTGCAAGGGGGATTTCCCCCTTGCATTACAATATGTCTGTGACAATTGGGGAGAGACAGGCGAAGGCTGCCAGCCTAGTCAAATAGAATTTAATACATAATTCTATCATTTGTATAAATAAATGTAAAATACTGGCGTGTGTTTTTAAATGAAAGAAAAACACTGTAAAATTTGAACTTCAAGATTGTTACAACATTGCCCCCTTGCTGTAAAGAAAAGCTAAGTCAAGCCTTTCCAATGTGTCTTTTGAAACTGAAATTATTTTATGACATTCTTTGATCTTTAAAGTTGGTTCTGGTCAGGCTGGCTGAAGACATTCTGTCTACTGTGTTAACTAAGTACTAATTGCTAGAGTGTATATGTGAAATGCCTTTTAGTGTTGTATTCTCCTGTGCAGGTGTTAGCTTGCTAAATAATGTAAACGGAGTTTCTATTAGCCTGGGAACTCAGAGCAGGTGTCAAGATGATGCAATATGAATACTGGGAAAACCTAAGTGTCAAAAATGATGTAATCTGGGAGGACCCAGAAACATGATTTAGTGATGTTTTATAAACTCTTTCTCACAAGAGACTGATAGCATTTTGACTTTGGACATCTAACCCAGCACTGCTTATGCTCTTTATGTGTGTAAGTAGGATTGTTGCACTGTGTTTTCTCTAAGATTAGCTAAAGATTAGAAAGTTAGATTAAGTATTTTTCTGTGTAAATCAGACCTGTCCTACTGTATTATTTTAAGTTTCTGTGTGATCTGTGAACTCTTAGATATCTCTGTGGTGTAGTAGTTTTGTCTTGTGCTTTAATTATTTATTATTAAATATTTTTAAAACCTTCTACCTGTGGCTGCTTTGTGTATAGATAAGCTCTAGAATACATTGCATATTTATAGAGTTTACTGTCTAAGTCACACCAAATTAAGCCTTGAGACTGTTTAGTCATACTACCATTGGATATTAATATTGCACAGTAATAATTGGACACCCTTTTAAGGGCCTTTTAGTAGCTGATATTATTAACTGGGTGGTGGCAGTAATTACTACCGTATAGTCTGAGTAAAGGGGCGCAGTTGGAGAATCTGTGTCAGCATCTCCCAGGAGTGTCTGTGAAGTTGTATAAATACTTATCTCAAAGTGTGTGTGTGTTGTGTCAGCTACATGGCAAGGACACGAAACACTGGTTAGACAGAGAGGGTACTGGAGGTTTTAGCTTGCCCAGTTAGGCTGAGACCTGGACCCTATAGCTGTGCCAGTGGGGAGTCTTATTGGGGACCTGGTGAGCAAGAGAGCAACCAGTCCCAGACTGACTGTGATCTCTGTGTGCACTTAAGGGAAATTGTACTTTACTTTGTGTATTAGTTACCCTTTCCTCTTCTAGGAGACAACCTCCCTGCTGTTACTGGTGAGGATTGAGACTCCTTGATTGCTGGGCCAGGGCACGGTCGTCACAAGTGTTTGGCAGTGGTGAGATCTACTTCACATACTAATTGGCTTGTAGTGGTGTGGGTAGAGCAAATTCCTGTAGCTTATGTACAGTGATCTCTAAAAGTGTTTTTTACTCTAAAACAGCCACGCAGTGTATACTCAAGAGTTCAGATCACAATTGTTTTATTTCTTTTGTTAGCTTAGTATTAGTCAGGATGAGCAGGCAGCATGTCAGCAGAAGAGTATGGAAAGCTGACAAGGAGCCAACTGGTGGAGATGTGCCAGACTAGGGGACTGGTGCATGGAAACCTGACTAAGGCAGACCTGATTGCAGCCTTGGTTACAGCTGCATCAGAAAACAGCAGCCTGGAGGACAATCAGACTGACAGTGGAGATACAATATCCTCAGAGAATGGACAGCTCAACCTTTCTGCAGTGGACTTAAAAATCCAGCTTAAGCTAAAGAGACTTGAGTTGGAGGCCAGGCATATGGAACTAGAAGCAGCCGAGAGAATGAGGAGCCTAGAAGCTGAAGAACAGGAACGGCAGAGAAAACATGAGTGTAAAATGCTGACTCTTAGCCAGAGTCATGGAGGTAATAGGGAAGGGAGTAACCAGACCCCAGAAGCACAAAAGGTCAGTAAATTTCTTCCACAGTTTAAAGAAGGGGATACTTTTGATAGCTTCATTCATATGTTTGAGCAGGTATGTAAATAGTATGAAGTTGACCAAGGGCTCTGGGTACGGTTCCTGACCCCCTTGCTCCATGGTAAAGCTGTAACTTCTTTAGCAAAAATGCATGGCACTGACTGTTTTAACTATACTGCTGTAAAAAGACATTTGTTGAATGTTTAAGCTAACACCTGAAATATATAGAAAAAAGTTTTGTGAGCATAGACACAAGGCAGATGAAAATGTATGTGAATATGTTGTTGAACTGAGCACTTATTTTCATAGCTGGATGAGTGGATGTCAGGTCACCACTTTTGAAGGGCTGGCAGACCTTTTGGTGAGGGAACATGCCATTAGCACTTTGCCTGAGGACATGAAGATCTGGTTAGCTGATAGACAGTGTGCTACTTCAGATGAGTTGGGGAAGATGGGAGACCTATACCTGGCAAGCAGGGCAGCCCTGCACAGGAAGGGGACCCCCAGTACTGCTCATGGGTCTAAAGGAACCCATGGTGGGCAGCATAGACTGCTACAACAGAATCTGCCAGTAGCAGGGGAAGCCACTAGTCCAGGTACACGTCCAGGAGCTAGAGTTAAATGTTTTGAATGCAACCAGTGGGGCCATGTGGCATATAGGTGTCCACGGAGGCAAGGTGGGGAACCAAAGGTTAGGGAGCCAGTAAATGGTAAAGACAAAATGCCAATAGTGGGTTGTCTTGAGACAACTGGGTATGGAACTACCATCCTGCAGAGGATTTGGATGAGGCAGTACTATGTACTTATGCAGTTACATGCAGTGAGGCTAAGAGACAAGCATGTGGGTCTGGTAGCCTGGGGGAGACCCAGACAGACCCAGCCAGGACTGCCGAGGTGGTTACTTCAGGGAGAGAGTTATGCTGTAGTAGTGAAACTGAATGTGAGCCACAGCTGCTTGTGGGTGCTGATGTTCTCTTGGACAGGGTAACTGCAAAGGTAGAGGTGAGTAGTAGTACCCACGCTGACAGTGAGGCACTGCTGTCAGAGGATGCCAGACTTCCTGTGGAAGGAGAGCTGAGAAGGGTTCATAGGTTCATAGGTTCATACTAGGCTATCTGCCCTAGGGCATTTATAAGCCTAGCCAGAATGTGTTTGGCTTTCGCCACCTATTTAAAATTTATTTTGCTATGCCCTTTTTCGAGGTTAGTATACTGTGCCTCTGTCTAACAGTGACACAGAAGTGATACCCGGGGTAAACCTACGATCTCCCATCCACTCATCAAGATTCCTCTTGAAGAGAGTCAATGAGGGACTCTGCCTAACCTGGACTGGGATTTTATTCCAGAGTGAAGGGAGCCTCTGGGTTATGAATCTGTCCCTCCAGTATGTCCTATTTATTTCAGTGCTGAGGTTCAAGTCTCTTGAGCGCCAGCTAGATGGGATTTGGATTTTCTGAGGTGCAGCATGTCCATTAATTCGGGGTTGGACATGGCTTTATACATCAGGCACAGATCGCCTCTGAACAGGTGGTATGCCACTGAGTAGAGCTGGAGTTTCTTTAACCGGGCAGCATATGGCATCTGTTTGAGCCCTTTGATCCTCTTGGTAAGGTACTTTTGGGGTCTTTCCAGTTGCTGCAGGTGTCTGGTAAGGTACATCCCAAAAGGGGCATTGTACTCAATTATGGGCCTGATGAGGGATGAGTAAAGAAGCACGATGACCTCCCCTGATCTAGATGTGAATCCCTTCCTGATTAGGTGGGCTATATAAAATATTTTTCTAACCACTTTGGCCACGTGGTTGTCAAATGAGAGATTGCTATCAACTTGGGTCCCCAGGTCCCTAATTACTTCTTCTGTACTTAATGGATTACCACCTATGTGGTAATTTGTGGGCACTTTGTTTTTGCCAAAGGGGATGACTATACACTTCCAAGGAGAGACTTGAGACAGGCTCAGCTCTCAGACCCTACATTGCAAGGCCTGAGGCAGGTAGCTAGGGAGGCACCTGATTCTCAAGGGAAGGGGGAATCTGTATACTGGAACAAAGGGTTACTGTACAGAGAGTGGACCCCTGAGCGAGGGCTAGAAAGTGAGAGAGTACAGCAGTTGGTAGTGCTTAGAGCTTACCGTCTGGTGCTTCTAGCCATAGCCCATAATATTCCCTTTGCAGATCATATGGGCATAATATGTACAAAGAGGCGTGTTATGCAAAACTTCTATTGGCCTGGAATTTCCAGAGATGTAACAGGGTACTGCAGGACCTGTGAGCAGTGCCAAAAGGTAGGCAAGGCAGGAGACAAGATGAGAGCTCCTTTGATGCCTTTGCCTGTGATTGAGAAGCTATTTAAGAGGGTAGCTATGGATATTGTGGGTCCTTTGAGTAACCCAGGTTCCACAGAGTAAACGTATATCCTAGTGATTGTAGATTATGCTACACGATACCATGAGGCAGTGGCTTTGTCCTCCATTGCGGCAGAGAAGGTGTCAAATGCTTTGCTAGAGATTTTCAGCAGGGTAGATTTCCCAAAGGAAATACTGACTGACAGAGGTGCCAATTTTATGTCAGACATGCTGGCTTGTCTGTGGAGGTCCTGTGGGGTGAAGCACATGAAGACCACCCCCTACCATCCCTAGACTAATGGTCTTGTTGAGAGGTTAAACTCTACAATCAAGTCTGTGCAACAGGCATTTGCAGATCAGTTTAAGAGGGAGTGGGGCAAATATTTGCCCCATCTGTTGTTTGCTTACAAAGAGGTTCCCCAGGAATCCACATGTTTTTCACCCTTTGAGTTGCTGTATGGGCATAGGGTGAGGGGACCACTAGATTTAATTCAAGATGAGTGAGAAGGTGAGTGTGAGTCTCACAAGGAGTCTGTTGCGGCATATGTCCTGAACCTCAGGACAAGGCTCAGGGAACTCTTGGGCCTTGCCCAGGAGAACCTGGCAGGAGCCCAACAACAGAAAAAGGTGTGGTATGACAGGAATGCTTGAGCTACAGAGTATGCTGTAGGGCAGCAGGTAATGGTTCTCATTCCTGTCAGACACAACAAGTTGCAGGCAGCTTGGGAGGGAACCTACAAGGTGGAAAGAAAGGTAAGTGAAGTTAACTACATGGTGGAAGTGCTAGACAGAGAGCAGGGGCACAAATTGTACCATGTTAACATGATGAAACCTTACCATGATAGGGAGGCCCTTGTGTTGAGCATTTTCACTGGATTTCAGGAGGAGTCTGAGGGAGATCTGGGGACTGATCTCCTCAGTGAGGCTTAGGCTGACACCTCGGTGGCAGGGGTAGCAATGTCCCAGCAGCTATCTCCTACCCAGGTTCGAGAAATCCGAGCAGTGTTGCAGGTGTTTGGGGGCATGTTCACTGGGAAACCAGGTAGCACCCACCTGGTGCAGCACCAGGTGGATACTGGACCCCAAAGGCCTATCAGGCAGGCCCCTTATAGGGTGCCTGAGAGAGTCAAACAGACTCTGAGGGAGGAGGTACAGGAGATGTTGAAACTAGGAATGATTCAAGAGTCAAACAGTCCCTGGGCCTCACCAGTGGTACTGGTGCCAAAGAAGGATGGCAGCATCAGGTTCTGTGTGGATTACAGGAAATTAAATAGTCACACAGAGTCAGATGCTTACCCCATGCCTTGGACAGATGAGGCCCTAGAGCAGCAGAGTGGGGATAAGTATCTTACAACAATTGATCTTACCAAGGGTTACTGGCAGGTGCCCTTGACTCCCGGTGCTAGACAGAAGTCAGTCTTTGTGACTCCTTTTAGCTTGTATGAGTTCACAAAGATGCCCTTTGGGATGAAGAATGCCCCAGCGACTTTCCAGAGGCTGGTAGATCATATCTTAGCAGGAGCAGGAGGGTTTGCCCTTGCTTACATGGATGATATTGCTATCTGCAGCCATTCCTGGCAAGAGCACCTTCAGCATGTCAGGGAGGTGCTGGGCATACTATATAGGGCAGGGTTGACCAGTAAGCCGAGCAAATGTCAGGTGGGTATGGTAGAGGTATCCTACCTAGGACATAGAGTGGTGAGTGATAAGATAAGGCCAGAACCTGCCAAAGTGGAAGCTATTCAGGCATGGCTTGCACCTGTTACCAAAAAGCAGGTGAGGGTATTCTTGGGGACAGCAGGGTACTACAGAAAGCTTGTTCCGAATTATAGTACCATAGCTGCTCCCCTCACTGACCTGATAAGAAAGAACAGGCCAGATAAGGTAGTGTGGACCCCAGCATGTCAGCAGGCATTTCAAAAGCTTAAGGAAGCTTTGGGAGGAGCCCCTGTGTTAGCCAGTCCAGACTACAGCAAATACTTTGTTGTGCAGGTGGATGCTTCAAACTATGGGGTGGGGGCTGTACTTAGCCAGATTTCTTCAGAGGGAGAAGAGCACCCAGTGGTTTATCTCGGTCATAGGCTCCAACCCAGGGAGGAATACTATGCAGCAGTAGAAAAGGAATGTCTAGCCATAGCGTGGGCACTACAAAAACTTCAAACTTATCTGTATGGAATTCACTGTGATGACAGATCACAACCCTCTAACATGGTTAAACAGAGCCAGTCAGCAAAATGCCAAGTTGCTAAGATGGAGTCTGGGGTTGCAAGCATATGATATGTCAATGCAGCACCGCAGTGGGAGTAGCAATGCCAATGCTGATGGGCTCTCAAGACAGAGAATGGGGTGAGGTACATCCAGATAGACCTGACACTCTCAAGCGATGTTTCTCAAGGGGCACTTGAAAAACTTGCTTGAGTTCCCCGGGAGGGAGAGATGTGATGATTGGGGAGAGACAGGCGAAGGCTGCCAGCCTAGTCAAATAGAATTTAATACATAATTCTATCATTTGTATAAGTAAATGTAAAATACAGGCATGTGTTTTTAAATGAAAGAAAAACACTGTAAAATGTGAACTTCAAGATTGTTACAACATTGCCCCCTTGTTGTAAAGAAAAACTAAGTCAAGCCTTTCAAATGTGTCTTTTGAAATTGAAATGATTTTATGACATTCTTTGATCTTTAAAGTTGGTTCCGGTCAGGCTGGCTGAAGACATTCTGTCTATTGTGTTAACTGAGGACTAATTGCTAGAGTGTATATGTGAAATGCCTTTTAGTGTTGTATTCTCCATTTATTTATTTATTTATTTACATTTGTTGACCGGGAGTGTCCGACTGGACGTAGGTCCATTTTCAGCGGAGGCCCGGGGAGAAAAGCTCCACAGTTAAAACTTGGATTACATAGCAATTAACAATTTAACATAGCAATTACTTACAACATATTTACAGATGAAGAACATAGTACATCAGTAGACAACTAGAATCTTTATCTGTGAAGTACATAATGGACATTAACAAATGTTACAATAAGAAGTTCCTGCTGTATAATAAGTACTAGGCTTATGAGCATCTGAGCTTGCTATAATCAAGGTAGTTAGTGGAGTGGAAAGAAAGGTAGTGGTTGGATGGGGTGGGTGATATTAGAGTGGGAGTTGCAAGGGGATAGCCAGCATGTTTTTAAGTGCGCTTTTAGTAAAGTTTTGAAATGGGTGCATGATGGTGAGGTAATTGTGGGTGGGGAGTTCCATAATTTGGCTATGGTGCAAGAGAATAGTGCTTCACCAGCAGAGTTATTGGCTTTAGTGATCTGCAAGTGATTTTTGTTGCTGGATCTTAGTGGTCTGGTGGTGCGATAGGGATGGAGTAGATTCTGGAGGGATGGGACATTTAGTGGATGGTTTACTAGTTTGTGGGCGAGTGAGAGTTGATGCCATTGAAGGAGGTGAGGGAGTTCAAGCCAGCCCAGTTCAGCAAGTGAGAGACAGTGGTGACTACGGTAGGATGCCCCTGTGGCGAATTTGGCGATTTTGTTGCAGCAAGTCTCTAGCTTGTTTAGATCGCATTGCCTTAGGTTGGTATATATTGGAGAGGCATAAAGTAGGGTGGAGATAAGGTGGGAATTTGCTATTGAAATCTTTGCTGCTTTGGTGAGAAGTTGCTTATTTCTGTATAATGCTCCTACTTTTTTGTGGACTTTTTTTATGGTCATGGATATGTAAATGTCAAATTTTAGTTTATTGTCTATTTCCACTCCTAGCAATTTGGTGTGCTCAGTTGGGTATATAGTGGTGTTGTCTTTCTGTGATGTTAAAGAGAGGTTTGTTTTGAGTATGTTTGGTGGGTTGGAAGATGAGTAGTTTAGTTTGTTTGGGTTGAGTATTAATTGGGAATCGGATAACCAAGTTTCAACAGAGGAAATGGCTTCCTGTATGACTTTTTACAGTTTGGGTAGGGACTGGGCGTTAGCTTGCTAAATAATGTAAATGGAGTTTCTATTAGCCTGGGAACTCAGAGCAGGTGTCAAGATGATGCAATATTAATACTGGGAAAACCTAAGTGTCAAAAATGATGTAATCCAGGGAGGACCCAGAGACCTGTTTGTTAGTGATGTTTTATAAACTATTTCTCACAAGAGACTGATAGCATTTTGACTTGGGACATCTAACCAAGCACTGCTTATGCTCTTTATGTATGTAAGTAGGATTGTAGCACTGTGTTTTCTCTAAGATTAGCTAAAGATTAAAAAGTTAGATTAAGTATTTTTCTGTGTAAATCAGACCTGTCCTACTGTATTATTTTAAGTTTCTGTGTGATCTGTGAACTCTTAGATATCTCTATGGTGTAGTAGTTTTGTCTTGTGTTTTAATTATTTATTATTAAATATTTTTAAAACCTTCTACCTGTGGCTGCTTTGTGTAGAGATAAGCTCTAGAATACATTGCATATTTATAGAGTTTACTGTCTAAGTCACTCCAAATTAAGCATTGAGACTGTTTAGTCATACTACCATTGGATATTAATATTGCACATTAATAATTGGGCACCCTTTTAAGGGCCTTTTAGTAGCTGATATTATTAACTGGGTGGTGGCAGTAATTACTACCATATAGTCTGGGTAAAGGGAGCACAGTTGGAGAATCTGTGTCAGCCTCTCCCAAGAGTGTCTGTGAAGTTGTATAAATACTTATTTCAAAGTGTGTGTGTGTTGTGTCAGCTACTTGGCAGGGACACGAAGCACTGGTTGGACAGAGAGGGTACTGGAGGTTTTAGCGTGCTCAGTTAGGCTGAGACCTGGACCCTATAGCTGTGCCAGTGGGGAATCTTATTGGGGACCTGGTGAGCAAGAGAGCAACCAGTCCCAGACTGACTGTGATCTCTGTGTGCACTTAAGGGAAATTGTACTTTATTGTGTATATTAGTTATCCTTTCCTCTTCTAGGAGATGACCTCCCTGGTGTTAGTGGTGAGGACTGAGGCTCCTCGATTGCTGTGCCAGGGCATGGTCATCACAGTGTCTTTGACATTTTAGTTCAAAAATCAGCAAATCAGCTCTTTGATTTGCTGATTTTCGAACTTCTGAGAATGTCGACGTTTGAAATTCACGCCCAAATGCGGGATCGATATTTTCATTTCCGACAATATGAAAGTATACCTGATTATATCCTATGTAGGAGGGCCAGTCTGAAAGAGACTGGAGAGTGTAAAGTGGTGACATGGGAAAGTGTAGTTAGGCAGCATAGAATGGTGGTCTGTAGGATGACATTGGTGATCAAGAAGAGGAGGAGGAGTGTGAGGGCAGCACCAAGGATCAAATGGTGGAAGTTGAAAAGGGTGATTATGAGGTGTAGTTCAGGGAAGAGTTAAGACAGGCACTGGGGGGACAGTGAAGAGTTACCGAATAGCTGGGTAACTACAGCAGAGCTGGTAAGGGAGACAGCTTGAAAGGTGCTTGGCATGACCTGGTGGTGGAATGAGGAAGTACAGGAGAGTATACAGAGGAAGAGGCTGGCAAAGAAGAAGTGGGATTGTGAAAGAGATGAAAAAAGTAGACAGGCGTATAAGGTGATGAGGCGCATGGTAAAGAGAGTGGTGGCAGAGGTTAAGGATGAGTCATATGTAGAGTTGTATGAAAGGTTGGACACTGTCTTGGCTAGACAGAGGGACAGAGCTGGGAAAAATGTGCAGCAGGTAAGGGCGATAAAAGGTAGTGGGGGAAATGTACTCACAAGTGAGGAGAGTGTGCTGAGCAGATGGAAAGAGTACTTTGAGAGGCTGATGAATGAAGAGAATGAGAGAGAGAAGGTTGGATGATGTGGGGGTAGTGAATCAGGATGTGAAACAGATTAGCAAGGAGGAAGTAAGGACAGCTATGAAGAGGATGAAGAATGGAAAGGCTGTTGGCCCAGATGACATAACAGTGGAAGCATGGAGGTGCTTAGGAGAAATGGCAGTGAAGTTTTTAACCAGATTGTTTAATGAAATCTTGTAAAGTCAGAGGATGTCTAAGGAGGGGAGAAAAAATGTTTGGTACCTACCTTTAAGAATAAGGATGATGTGCAGAACTGTAGTAACTAGAGGGATAAAACTGATCAGTCACAGCTTGAAGTTATGGGAAAGAGTAGTGGAAGCTAGGTTAAGAAGGGAGGTGATGATTAGTGATCAGCAGTATGGTTTCATGCTGGGAAAGAGCACTACAGATGTGATGTTTGCTCTGAGAGTGTTGATAGAGAAATGTAGAGAAGGTCAGAAGGAGTTGCACTGTGTCTTTGTGGACTTAGAGAAAGCATATGACAGGGTGTTTAGAGAGGAGCTGTGGTATTGTGTGAGGAAGTTGGGAGTGGCAGAGAAGTATGTAAGAGTGGAACAGGATATGTACAAGGGTAGTGTGACAGTGGTGAGGTCTGCGGTGGGAGTGATGGATGCATTTAAGGTGGAGGTGGGATTACATCAAGGATCAGCTCTGAGCCCTTTCTTATTTGCAGTGGTGATGGACAGGTTGACAGATGAGATCAGACAGGAGGCCCCGTGGACTATGATGTTTGCAGATGACATTGTAATCTGTAGTGAGAGTAGGGAGCAGGTGGAGGAGACCCTGGAGAGGTGGAGATATGCTCTAGAGAGGAGAGGAATGAAGGTCAGCAGGACTAAGACAGAATATATATGTGTCTGAATGAGAGGGCGGATAGAGGAATGGTGAGGATCCAGGGAGTAGAGGTGGTGAAGGTGGATGAGTTTAAGTACTTGGGATCAACAGTTCAGTGTAATGGTGAGTGTGGAAAAGAGGTGAAGAAGAGAGTACAGGCAGGCTGGAATGGGTGGAGAAGAGTGTCAGGAGTGATTTGTGATAGACGAGTACCAGTAAGAGAGAAAGGGAAGGTCTACAAGAGGGTAGTGAGACTAACTATGTTATATAGGTTGGAGACGATGGCATTGACAAAAAGACAAGAGTCAGAGCTAGACGTGGCAGAGTTAAAGATGTCAAGGTTTGCACTGGGTGTGATGAGGATGGACAGGATTAGGAATCAGTATATTAGAGGGTCAGCTCAGGTTGGACGGTTTGGAGACAATGCCAGAGAGGCGAGATTGCATTGGTTTGAACATGTGCTGAGGAGGGATGCTGGGTATGTTGGGAAAATTATGTTAAGGATGGAGTTGCCAGGTAAGAGGAAAAGAGAAAGACCTAAGTTAAGGTTTATGGATGTGGTGAGAGAGGGCATGCAGGTAGTTAGTGTGACACAGCAAGATGCAGAGGACAGGAAGAAATGAAAACAGATGCTCTGCTGTGGTGACCAACGGGAACAGCGGAAAGAGAAGAAGTAGTATAAAAACAGAGATTATGTTATTTTGTGATATGCGGGCATCTGAAGGTAAGGTTGGAAAAGTTTTGACTTCAGGGTGGGCTTTGACAATGTGGTTGGGTGTTTTGCCCTGTGGTTTGGGATTCAGTGGGGTGGGGGAGATGTGACTGGTCAGTAGTACAATTATGATGCAATGTTAGTTTATGTGTACAATAGAAGAGAAGGTGATAAGCATGGAGTTAATGTAAGACAATTTGAGGTGGTGATAGTATTGTGATGGTGAAGTAGAGTAAGATGCAAAGAATTATAGTAGGAGAATGAGAATTCAAGCTGATGGATGTAAGGGAAGTAGATAAGTCTGGTTAAGTAAAAGTAGGTAAGGTGTGACTGAAATGTGGGTGTGGGCAATGCAGAGTTGTATATAATTGGATCAGAGGAATGAGTGGGAATGGTTTGCTTGAGATATGAGTAGAAGTGCTGGGGGAGGGTGGGATATGGGGAAGGGCAGAGGAGCGGAGTGAGCGGAGCGAAAGGAGTGGGAAAAAAAACATAAACAATCAGTGAGGTAGAATGTTCCTGAATACAAAGACAAGGTGACTGAACTCTAAAAACTTGACTTGAGTCACAGCATCTAATTTTATAGTTATGGGCTTTTCAATGTCTTTTCCAGGGATCTATTACACTGATAAGAGTAAAATATGCTGAAGTGTTAATATAGATTCACCTTCAGCAGTAAAAGGTCTGTGAGTGTGGGAAAGTGGGGGTGGGGATATCCTTCCAGCAGATTCAACACTACAAACAGAGCGCAGTAGTGCATGACTTAACAAATTAAATTATTAGTCAAGTCTATGAATTTCTCTTACACAGATTTAACTCTGTATTGTTTCCTTGTGAACTTTTGTAACTGCAAGCGAGCTTCAACTGTGCAAGTTCGTTAGGTAGAGAGTTGTTTCAATACATTTAACTCTGTATTTTGTCCTTGTGAACTTTACCAAACAATTCAGCTCCCCTTCAGTTTCCCTAGCTACACTGTTACTGTCTGGTGTAGATTCAGGGCTGTCAGCATGGTGAAGATGCAAATGAGTTCTGAAATCATTAGAATTGTTGAATCCCAAATCCTTGGCTCTGTGTATCAGATGTAAACATAGTGCAGGCACTTCCTCAGTGTTTGTGTTTAATGGATGGCAACTGTGAATGCTTCCATCAGGTGGGTGTGTCGGGTTAGACTGACAAAGTGTTACATATACCTCTATCAAGGTTGGAAATGCAAGTAAGCAGTGCAGAATTCACAAGTTCTGTTTCATTAACATCCAACTTCCTCTTAATTTCTGAGCAAATTGTGTTTTCTCTTTCAGTTTTTATTATTATGTTATCAGTTTTTGGCCATTGTTTGTGCCATGCAGTGCTTAGCACAATCATGGACAATGCAGTAAGGAATGGAAGGTTCAGCTGCACTTATCTTGTTTGTGCAGCTTTGCGTGGTGGGTAAAAGGGAGTCCTTAAGAATGATTAGTAAAATAAGGTAATGTCACATAGCCATTCCAGTGGCAACATAGTTAAAATGAGCCAATTAGTACTGAGTCTGTGGAATACACCTGCTACTTAACTGCTTCTGTGATCACATGTGTTAATGCAGTTAATTAAGTGATACATTCCTTTTTGGGGCCAGATGGTACTAGGTTTGAATACAACTGAATTGAACACATTAAGTACTTCCGTATTATCATTGCTACATGTTGCTGAGCAATGCACACCATCACGCAATAATACATTAAAGAAATGGAATGGAAAATATAAGACAGTGGGGAAATGGGAAGCAAACAGGGGGAAGAACAAATGGAAAGCAATATAGGAATGTGCAGGAGGGAGGAAGGAAAGAACCACAGCTATTAACAGTAAAAACTGATAATATATGCAGAATATTAGCTGAATTTGGACTGTCACCTCCAGAGAGAGGAGTGACCACAGCACAATCATGTTGCATAGCCAATTGGACCTAATCAAGTGTGTCATGAAGACATGTGAGCAAAAAGGAAATCTATGTATGGGACGATTGTTTTTGTGGGACAGGTGCCCATTTTTTTGTTTCAGAAAAATGGGGAATGTTGGAGAAGGGATGTAGGCATGTCTGGGTCTGGTAAGTTGGGTAGATGAGGAGAAATTGCAGACAGAAAAGACAAACAAGACACAGGGTCTACAGAGATGGACACAAGAGGTCAGTGGGCACCATGGATGGGGTGAGGGTAGTGACATTCAGGACCCATGCTCATCAAGCTAGGTGACAGTGAGAATCGAGTCCTCATCCACTGGACTGTCATCACTGTCACCTCATTCCACCACTAGCTGGAGCACTCATCCATCTCCTTCTCCTCCTCCTCCTGATCATATGTAACATAAGGGAGAGCAGCAGAGTGCACTGCAGAACCTTACTCACCATCTCTGGCAGTTCAACATGGGTGATAAACTCAAATAAGAATTAGGCTCCAGGCTCCTTCCTTCGTTAAAATTCAAAAAATTTTAATTGCTTAAAGTGCGATCAGTAACAATACACTTTTCATCAGTAAACTGGTAAACCAACTTCTTCAGAAGCAAAACAGTGCTTAGCATAAGCACCAAGCTTAAATACTCACAAAATCACAAATACACTGAGAGCCGCCATTAATTAAAATAATGCCTAATGATTTTTTTCTGGTGGTGGTGTGTCACTACCCCCTTTGTAGGGCTAACGTAGGTCAAAAGCAAGCATGTACCATAAAATATTCATGCAAGAACATGATACATTTTACTTAGTTTTGTTTAGTAAAATGACTATAAAAAAAAAAAAAAACCAAACCAACGCAATCACAAGAAAAAAAAAAAACAACGCCGGATGGGGATAGGTTGTTGAAAGAAGGATGATGGAAGCGGCACTACCTATATAAAATATAAAAACTAACTGTAAAAAGGTTCAGACAAATCCGCACCAGTATAGTCACGAAGTGGGTTGAAAAAACAACGCCCGTGTGTAACACGGTTGTTGAAACTCGCTTCAGTAGAAGCGGGCACTACCCTGTATAATGTAGGATTATTTTGATAAAATGATGTGTCTTATAAGTTATTGGACATGTCGGAACAGTTGTTGGGGGTTAAACCTTCTGCGCCAGCTACCAGCCTTCAAGTCCATTCCACGTCAACCCCTTTACCAACCATTAAACGTAAAAAAATATTCGGGCTGCCTGCGCGTCACCCCAATTCAAGTATAAGTGGTGGCTGAATTAAATACACAATTAATAATAAAAAACGACACAGCCCACCAAAGGCAAGGGGCCCAACTTTTTCAAATTCCACCCACAACCCCCATGTGTATGTAGTATGATAAACTCACCAACTCTGGCACTGCTCCCAGAGGGAACCACTGGACTATCCCTCTAGGGCAGAACTACCTGAGGGGGTATGTGGTGCAGGGACAGTAGAGATGGTGCTGCCAGCTTGGTTCCCAGACATGCTAGACAATGATGCAGCGGCCAGTGGAGTGAGAGTAGGCAGATCCTATGGGGCAGGCCTTCCCTGCTGTGCTGTGGATAATTTTCTGACATAGTACACATGGATGACATAGACACATTTTGACAACACATAATAATATAAAACAAACAAAAAAAGAGAAAGATAAGGGATGGGATGAGAGAAAAAAAGAGATAAGATTAGTACCTTCATATGTAACATACAATGCATTAATAGACTTATTTGACTCTATTACCTTAACCTTTACCCTTAATACTAGCACCCCCTAAGAAATAACTATTACTCTTAAGACTACCAGCTCCTAACAGATGCACACTATACTACAACTTGCAGCAAGTACTCCTTTATATGGGCATATATTGCACATATGCATGTTGCAGTTATACAGATTACAGTTTACAGCTGGGCATGTGTGCCACTGGTATATAGCTTTTACTTTAACCTTTAATTTACACATAATTGAAGAATGAACAGTATTGTATAGTTGTGAAGTGTGGTATTTCAACCCACCACCTATTGGTTTCTGCTACAGACTAATGTATGCATACTTGCTTTTACTGTTGAGATATGCATGCTCAGTTTGATATAACTGTATAAAATACTAAACACGCTATCTGTAACTTTTAATGCTACAATAACACTACACTCCTGTTGCATACATACCACGTGCATCCCTCATCCTTACCAGTCTAGTGCTATGGGTCCTAACACTGCACTTCCTTTCCATGGCAGCTCTGAAAAAATAACAGAACAGAATACTATTATGAATACTATTCTTGCCTATATTTAGCTTTTAAGTCTTGCAAGTACTCTCTGTAGGATACTTACACATTTGTGGGATTTCCTCTGTCCTAAACTCCTCAATCCAAGCATTGCGGGTATCTCTTTTCCTCATCCTGAAGTAATTGTAGTGATGCCTACATTTGCCACCAGTGTGGGGGATACTGGTGGCACTGGTTACAGCCTGGGCCATACTATTCCAAGCTTCTGACTTATACTGGGAACCAAAATAGTCCCTCTGCAGCAACCTGGCACTGTGGTGTTTCACTAGGAGTCCAACAAAACTCTTGGACTCCTAGACATCATCTCTGAGCCCTAAATCTCTCACACTGACCACAAATGCCTGCCATGTCTAGCATGGATTAAGAGCAATGGAGAATGATGTTTTCCCACAAAATGCAATCATTATGTTTACTGGGAGTGTGCACACTGTTTGAAAATGTTGCACACCTCTTACTATCATGCAAACATGGTACTCAGGAGTGTGCAGTGCCGAGCAATGCATTTGTGCAATGGTAAGTGTTGCACAACAGTGGCAAGCAATGCAATTTCAGGGTTATTTGATGTACAGGCAGTTGTGTATGTGGGTTTGACAAATGTGAAGGCCATGGTAGTCCAGACAGCAGACATATACTTACAGGAATATATTACACAGTATACCCACAGTCAATCATTTGATAATAAATGTGATACTACATAGATAAATAAATAAATAACTAAAACAATATTAGTGTCTCAGCCCTCATACATATAATTAATATCATGTACACTTTATCAAGTGGGTGGCCACGGTGGTGCAGCAGTTAGCATTGCCACCTCACAGCAAGAGGTTCTCCGGTTCGATTTTTGGCTGGAGTGCCTTCTTTGTGGAGTCTGCATGTTCTCCCTGTAGTTGCATGGGTTTCCTCCGGGTGCCCTGGTTTCCTCCCACATCCCAAAGACATGCTGTAGGTGGACTGGACACTCCAAATTGGCCCTAGGTGTGAGTGTGTGCATGCATGTGTCTTCTGTGGAAGATTGGGCACCGGGCTGGCACCTCTGTACCATAAAACTCCACTGCCAATCATGAGTGGTCATGTGATCCACTGTGGCAACCCCTAACCAGGAAAAAGCCAAAAGAAGAAGAAGACGTACACTATATCAAGTGTTATAAGTGAGAGTGACTATAATGGGAAGTGGAACAACAGTAAAAGTGTATGGAATATGCTGTATTTGAACCCAGGATCATGTGTTTGGCAGTCCTACACTAACACTTGTTACCACAAAAGAGTTGGAATAACAGCTTTTCATGTCTCACTTCATTACTATAAACTGCAATGTCAGAACAGTGAAAAAAAATTGCACACCCTGTACTAGAACCAAGGACTATCAGTATTCCAGCACTACACTTATACTTGCAGCCACAGGCAATAGCATTGATTAAATATATTGGATTTCTGTTTTGGCTGTCTACATTCTGGGTAGTCTACTTATCCAATTTTCAGACTGCAACATTTTGTACAAATGAGATAAGCAGAGCCAAGCCTGACATTCTTTATCCCATTCCCGTGTTTGTGCTAAGCAGTGCATTACACAAACAGTGGCCAAAAAAGGAGGAAAAAAAGAAAAAATAGCTGAAATGAGGAAAAGTAATCTATGACATACACAGTAGAAATTGTTAGTACACATGAGATATTTCTACATAGGTCTGGATTTCAACTCTCACTAAAAAGCACCTTCAGAAACCATGATAGGTGCCTTATCCCTCTTTGTCACACAAACAGCTTTGCGGCAAAGAAATTAAGTCATTGTTCACACAACCATCTGCAACAAAATGTACACTGATATCAAACCATAAACTGTTATTTGTACATTTATTAAATGTATTATATTTGGACATAGTGCACTTAATGATCACACAACCTATTATGATTATTGCTTGCAAATATGGAGCTTTGTCTTACCTTTCTGTGTTTCTTGGCCATTCAGCAGTTATTTGACCAGTACTCTGACACATGCAGTATGTAAGCCATTCCACATCATTGTCCTTAAAATGTGTGAGGATATTAACTGGGAATAATATGGCTTGCAGTTCCCAACAACTGAAGGGCAGGGTGGATGGCACAAGCAAGCATAGAATGTTCTTCTGAGGAGAAGCAAAGGTGAGCTACTGTTATGACACATACAAGGGTGCATTGTTCTTTTTTAGGGGAGACAAAGCTGAGTTACTGTTATGGCACAAACAAGCATAGACTGTTCTTTTGAGGCAAGCAAAGGTGAGTTACTATTATGGCACAAGCAAGAATGGACTGTTCTTTTGGAAGGACAAAGGTGAGTTACTGCTATAGCACAAACAAGGATATGTTGCTCTTGTTGCTCTCCTTGTTTTGCATTTTGCCTGTTAACTCTTGTGAGGGCTGTGAAGTCAGAAACGTCAATGTGTATTATTACTTTCCAACTTCTCTTTAATGATTTTCCAGTACAAAAGTATGGTGCTAAACTGAGGGCATGCAGTGATCATCAGTACTTTGAAGAGGTATGACTGTGTGAATCTTTGATGCCTGAGGCCTACTACTTACTAATGGACAGATATAAGTCAAATAAGTCTCTGCTGTCACATGTTAAGTAATTTCTATACAAATATCCAACCTTTTACTTGCTTACTGTACCAAGTGATTAAATACAAGGATATCCCATACTATTATTAAACAACACACTCCATGTTCAGGACTTACCTTGTAAATGCAGTGTTAGTTCAGGGCTGACTCTCTCTGATGCAAGCAATACACAGCCAATACATGGAAAGATAAAGGTTGTGTGAGTTGCCTGGCATCAATATGACTATATGTATGTGGGTAGGAGGAAGATTGTAGGCCCCTAGGAGGTGAGTGAGTGTGCTATGCATTGTCTCTTAGCCAATGCAAGGGCATACTGAGCACCCCTATGTCTGTCTACACCCACAGCAGATAGTAGTTCCCCTTCTGAGTCCTCATCTGCCTGTGGCTATGGTGACATTGGCATTGGTGGTGGGATGTGTGCCCCTTCCCCTTGCTGATCCTGATGTTGTGTAGCATGGCACATGCTGTGAAGATTTCTGTACATGTCTATGGATTGTACTGCAGGGCTCCCCAGATGCATCTAGACACCATAACCATGACTTCATCAGCCCAAACACATGCTCTATGACATTTCTTGTTTGAGTGTGTGCCTCATTATTGTTTTCATCCATGGGTGTCTGTGCATTTCTGATGGGTGTCATCAGCCACAGTTCCAATGGATAACCTGCAATCCCCCAGTAAATAACCTTGTGGGATATCCCCCCTGACAAACATCTGGTACAGCTGCGAGGTGTACCAGATATAAGTCATGGTAACTGCCAGGGTTGCCAGCACACATGTTCAAGATGATTCCCTTTGCATTACATGACTTGGTAGTTGATAGAGTGGTCTCCCTTTCTGTTAATGTACAGCCTACCCAGTTCCCCTGATGGTGCCTTAATTCTACATAAGTGTGATCTATGGCACACAGTATTTCAGGGTAGTGCTCTACCCGGTAGAACCATTGCATATTTCTGTCCCTCTCATCATAACTATGGGAAAAATATATGTGCTCACTGACTTGTTGGAGTGTAGCATCCAGGAATTGAAGGAGGATCCTTGGTGCTGATGCCTTTGACACCCCTAACATGATCCCTGTTAGTCCCTAAAAGGTACCTGTAGCTAAGATTCTAAGGACTACACATACCTTAGTTTCCACTAGCATAGGTTCCCCTTGGTTGGCTCTAGCTCAGAGTTGAGAGTGGCAGAGATCACAGAGTTCCTGTAGTGTGTCCCTGTCCACCATTTTGCACTCTACAATTTCCACATCATGTAGGTTGGGAAAAGTTAAATGGGGCCTGAAAACTCTTCTCCTTCTCAGCCTAGGCCAATTGGCTTGGCTTCAGCCTCTAGCACATACAAATGGATTAAAGCAGCAACAGTCAATATTCTGTCTGTGTAGACTTTCCATGCCTGTACTACACAAGTTTTGAAATACGCACAAAAAACAGCATTGAGTCTACATGGATGCTTTATAGTTTCTTGAATAGCTCCACTGTGTAGGATTGGTTGATTAGTATGTAATTCAGCTTCTTATGCTGTAATTAGCATCTATGAAACACAGACAAAGACAGTTGCAATCCATTAATAATCTACACCATATAAAAAGGCAGCCAAGTAGCTAGCCAAACTGATGGTGACGAAAGTTGTATATGTTTGAAAGTCTGCAAAAATGCTTTTTCTTCGGGATATATCTGTACAGAGGAGTACTGAACTTCAGCAGGTTTGCTCCCATGTTGTCACCTACATACAGTATATGCTGGAATGTATTTAAGAATAATGTGAAGCAAAAAAAGCTTTTACACTTTTATATGTATGCATTATCTAGAAGTGTACTGATGCATGGGCAGAGCTAAACATGATTGTCAATATCTGAAAATGGAATGATGTGTGATAAATATGTACAAATGTTTCAGGGACAGGTCCTTTGATAGCACTTTTAGCATTTCAAAGATGTTTCATTAGCAAAATAGGTCATTTTCCTGTTCTTTTGTTGGGGGAGCAAAGATGAGTTACTGTTATGGCACAAACAAGAATTGACTGTTCTTTTGGGGGGAGCAAAGGTGAGTTACTATTATGGCACAAACAAGAATTGACTGTTCTTTTGGGGGGAGCAAAGGTGAGTTACTATTATGGCACAAACAAGAATTGACTGTTCTTTTGGGGGGAGCAAAGGTGAGTTACTATTATGGCACAAACAAGAATTGACTGTTCTTTTGGGGGGAGCAAAGGTGAGTTACTGTTATGGCACAAACAAGAATTGACTGTTCTTTTGGGGGGAGCAAAGGTGAGTTACTATTATGGCACAAACAAGAATTGACTGTTCTTTTGGGGGGAGCAAAGGTGAGTTACTGTTATGGCACAAACAAGAATTGACTGTTCTTTTGGGGGGAGCAAAGGTGAGTTACTATTATGGCACAAACAAGAATTGACTGTTCTTTTGGGGGGAGCAAAGGTGAGTTACTATTATGGCACAAACAAGAACTGACTGTTCTTTTGGGGAGAGCAAAGGTGAGTTACTATTATGGCACAAACAAAATTATGTTGCTCTTGTTACTCTCCTTGTCCTGCGTCCTGCCTGTTCTTAGTATTTCATACCTGTAGACTGTTTTATGTTTCTCCAGTGAGTAATACTTACTGGCTACATTTTCTTTTTTATCTGGAAACAGTTATTTTCTAGTGAAGTCATGCTTATGTGTATTATATTTCTGTTGTCTTTAAGGACACCTACAAGTATGCCACTCAGATGTGTCAATCTATGGAGACACCTGCTTCACCAATGCTGAAAATCAAGTTATTGTGGACAGGTTTTAGCAACATGGTGCTTTTCTCCTGGAAATGGGATGGGGAGATATGGCACGCAGGATGCAAATATGGCAGCAGATTGTCCCGGATGTCAATGCCATGGGCAGCCATGGCAGAACATATGAACAGGTGTGCCATAGGGTCACTGACATTATAACAATTGGACAGACACAAGCAGCTGCAGTGGGCATGACCAAATGGCTACCTGGGAGGGCCTACTAGGGAACTACCACTAACCCCCAATAAACACTTCCTGGCCAATATCAGAGATTCAGACAGCTCCCAGGAGACTGCAGGACAGCATGCACTGGATTGTGTACTGTATGGTTCATTTGCCCATTTTTGTACTATTCCTTGTATTAATGCCTGTATTTGTTTGCAATCATTGTTTTTGTACTACTGTGGAGCTTTTCTCCCAGGGTATCCACTGAAAACGGGCTCCTGACCCAGTCAGACACTACCCGGTAAACAAATGTAATAAATAAATAAATAAATAAAAATACAATAAATGTGGGTGCAACACCTTCCAAGACAGCAAGCCATCCCAAGAGGAGCTTCCAGGTAGACTTTGTTATTTGAACAGGTGAATACTATTGTATAGCAAAAGAATTGAAATGAATAAGTTAATTCTGTGTTACATGTCTTTTATTATGGGGGATTGAAGATTGCTTCAGTTATAAGCTTAGGTTGGACATGTCAGCCATGTTCTTGCTGAAAATAGATTTAATGCACATATAAAGGGGTAAACGTATTACCCCCTGTATTACTGTTAATTGTGATGAAGTTGCCCTTACCTTTTGCTTAACTTCTTCAAGGACTGTCTGCACTATACAGCAGTATGTCTAATGCATATGGTAAGCCAAACATTTTTATGTCAGTACTGCTGAGCAATTTAAAGAAATATTGCAGTGTGTGATTTTGAACTCAGGCCTGTTGTGTGTATTGCTGTACTGTCTGTAATAGTGGCAGTACTGTTAGTTTGTTAGCATATATTGCACTATAGTGCAGGTATTAATGTATGTGTGTTTCTTGCTTTAATGTATGTGTTGTTTTTACTTTTTATCACAGGTGATCATGACAGTGGGTATGCTGACCCTGTACCATCCTTTGTCAGTGCATCAGTAGACTCTGATTATGATGGGGGCCAAACTGAGGCAGAGTCAGGAGGTTTAGAGGTTGAATCTAACACAGAGGTTGGCATACAGCTATCCACTGCATTTCCATCAGACACAGCCAGTAGGCCTATGCCTACCCAGTCCATTGACTCCACAGATATTGGACAGGTGGAGGGTGAAGACTTTGATCAGGGAAGTGCACCTACTGCAGCTTCAGTGTCTGTTTCGTCTGGCCATAGCCAAAGTGTGGGTGAGGTGCCACACAGGAAGATTGATGGAGGTACTCATAGGGGGTCTGTTGTCCCTCCTCCACCTGGTGCAGGTGTCACATCCTGTACCACTCAATGTATGTTCAGGGCCATCACAGAGGCATAGGCATGTTCTCATAGGTGCTCCAGACAAATGCTCAGTGTTGTGGATGTGGCACAGTCTGACATGTGTGACTGCCTCCACCATGTTGCTGATTCATTGGATTGGATGAAAAACACGTTGGAAAGAGGGGAGTCTGTGATGGACCAATGGTTGTCTGTCAAAGAACGAGCAGTGGCTGTAATGGAACATCTGCTGGGAGGCAAGTGACATCCTTGTGGGCATAGGTCAGCCACATCATCTGCCATCAGCTAATGTGGGCATATTCGATCCTGCTCCCATAGTGGCAGCACTTCCACTGCTCCATCAGTAAGTGTGTTGTTCACACCCAGACATGGCAGGCCATGGGGTCATGGTCCTGGGCATCCCCATAAAGGGATCTCATTCAGCAGACATCAGTCATATTCAGGTAGCAGCACTGCATCTGACCTTGGGTGTGGATATGCCAGTGAAACTCCTGACAGAGCCAGTTCTTGTGGTTGGGGAGGACAACAATGAATTGCCACCTCTACCATGCATGGCTCACACCTGTCTGACAGACCAAGATGTAGAGCTAGCACAGAGCATGACTGTGTTCACCAATGTCATCATTGATCCTCATGGAGGACTCCTACAGACACACACACAACAGTTACTGATTTTGTCTCACTGGCTATTTGTTGTTTTATCCCAATGTCTGCCTTCCTCTCCTTCTTACTCACATACAATCACCACCCATTTTTGTCAGCCTAGGCTTCTTCCCCCCCCAACACAACACCCTATGCAAGTGATGATAACTGTGCCATGTCCCTGTTTTCTATTTTTTGGATTCAGGGATTCAAAAGCTGTGTCTGATGCTCAGGGTGTGTAGCTAACTTAGTGCTTAGTATATCTGCATTTGTGTTGTTGAACTGGTCATTGTACCTTTGACTTATATTGGCCATGGAAAGTTAGACAGTTGATAGCATCAAAATTTCACAACTTTATAGTGAATGCTCCTGTAAGGGTTGTGAAGTCAGAAACTGCAATGTGTATCATTACTTTCTAACTTCTCTCTTTAATGACTTTCCAGGACAAACGTACAGTGCACATCATAAGTCATGCCATCATATTCATATCTTAGGACTGCATGACAACACTGTAGTCAAACCTCATCAGAATAGTAATACAGTATGATGCTCTATTTTGCATGTACCTTAACAGACAAATGCAACAACTGGACAGACCACAGGGCTTTCTCAGCAGGATAACACAGCGCCTACAAACCATGCCATGATGTATGTGGATATATTAAAAGCCATGTCATTGTCTTGTATAGCATTAGGTGACATCTGCCTGGCCTCCATGCCAGTGTCTGACCATGCCCTGGTGGGATGACTGCATATCCAAAAATCTGATATAGCTGCTGACATCAGCAGTGTCTTTTCAGAATATGGTAATAACAGTGTTCCACATGCTGCGTTAAAAGGTTCTCTGTAATGTCAAGCAAGAGCGTGCAAACACACACACACACACACACACACACACACACACACACACACACACACACACAGACCCTTGACCGCAGTGAGAATATAACCCCTATCCAAGTGCACAGACTGCAAAACACAGTATTTAATGCTAGCACCACAGGACAAGTCTGAGTTTTGCAAGACTGCAGCTGAACTTGTAGTACATGACATCAGCAGGCCATGTGTGAGACAAGATGTTGGCAGACCTGCATAGGCTCATAGCGTCATAGGTTCATACGAGGCTACTACCATAATGGCCCTGGGTTGGGTTCATAGGTTCATTGGAGGTTGTTAGGCTAATGGCCCAAGGGCCTTTTCAAGCCTAGCAAAGTTGTACCTTTGTTCCCTTACAGACCAAGATATGTAGTCTATAATCAGCTATGGTTGCCCTGTCTAAGAGTGACATGGGTGAAACGCACACAGTAAATTTGATTTCCCATCCAGTTCCCCAAGTTACACTTAAATAGGGTCATTGATGAGCTCAGCTTCATGTGAATTAGGAGTTTGTTCCATAGCAGTGGCAGTCTCTGGGAGACAAAAGCACAAGTTGCCTCTGCCGTCTATACGATGCAGAATACAGTGACAGGTCTTCAGTCTGTCCATGTAGGTTGTGTGTTGAATTCCCTCAATTTTCTTGATGAGAAACTTCTTAGGTCTCTCCAGCTGCTGTGGGTGTCTAGTGAGGTACATGCAAAAGGGAGCATTGTACTCTATTATGGGTTTGATGAGGGACAAGTACAGTGGATTGATAACATCCTTAGTCTTGGATGCTATGCCCTTACTTAAGAGATGTGCAATGTAAAAGCCCTTAAAGCCCTTCCTAATGTGGACACATGATGATCAAAGTTGACATTGCTATCACCAAGCATTCCCAAATATCTCTCAGTTGCTTGGAACTTAGGAGCATATTATTAAGAGTGTAATTTGCAGGGACCTCCCCTTTGCTGAAAGGGATAATAATGCATTTTTGGGTTCAGTTTAAGTCTGTGGCTTTGGCAAAAATCATTTATGTATGTAAGCCCATTTTGTAGTGTGCCGACATTGTCTGGGGATTCAATAATTGCACATTGAGAAATAGATTCCAAACAGTAGGAAGCCTAACACAGACCTTTGTGGAACACCAATGGTAACGTGTCTGCGGGTAGAGGTGGAAGCCCAAACTACAATTGTATGTGTTCTGTACATGAGCCAGTTGGCTACACATCTAATGACATATGGATTAATCCTCAGCTGGGTGAGTTTCTCAATGATCCCTGAGTGGGCAATTGTGTGAAAGCCCTTGTCCAAGTCCAGACAGGCATTATGTACTGATTTACTTTCATCCAGGGCTTTGGCGGTAGTCTTGAAGACTTCCATTAGGTTTAGCAGGCATGATCTGCCTTTAATTAAGCCAAACTGGGTAGGGTGAAGAGTTTGAAAGTCACTAATGTCCTTGTTGATAAGGTCCAAGATGATTCTCTCCATGGCCTTACAGACAAGAATAGTCAGGCTTATGGGTCTACAGTTCCCCGGGTTGATTGAGGGACTCCCTCTCTGCAAAGGGATTATGGTTGCTGTTTACCGGGACAAAGCCAATAAGTAGACTGTGGTTGAAGAGAGTGTCATGCTGCCAGCACAGCTGTCTGGAATTTTGTAAATAATTCTATGCCATTTGTGAATATTGATATGATTTATACAAAACTGTATGTTATGTACCAAGCTAAAATGTTACCACAGCATGCCCTGCTGACTTAGAATACAAATGTATATAACTGGTTCCCCTTTATAATCTCATGGTCACTGAAGGTGTTTGTACTCTCAATCAGCCATGCAGTGAACATTCAGAGTTTCACATCACAATTGTTTTATTTATTTATTTATTTATTTATTTTGTTAGCTTAGTCAGGGAGAGCAGGCAATTATGTCAGCAGAGGAGTATGGCAAGCTGACAAAGAGCCAGTTGGCTGAGATGTGCCAGACTAAAGGACTGGTGCATGCCAACCTAAGGCAGAAATGATTGCAGCTTTGGGCACAGCTGCATCACAGACCAGTGATCAGGAAAACAGCCTGGCTGGCCTTGGAGATGTACAACTCTCAGAAAATGGACAGCTCAACCTTTCCACAGAAGACTTAAAAATCCATCTGGAGTTAAAAGACTTAAGGGGGAGGCCAAGCATTTAGAAATAAAAGCAGCAGAGAGACTGAGACATCTAGAGGCTGAGAAAAATGAGAAACTGCTATGTCTAGAGGAAGAGGAGAAGGAGAGGCAGAGGCAACATGAAAAGGCAATACTGACTGTTTGCCAGAGTCATGGAGGTAATAGGGAAGGGAGTAACCAAACCCCAGAAGCAACAAAGGTCAGTAAATTTCTTCCACAATTTACAGAGGGGGATAATTCTGATACTTTCATCCATATGCTTGAAAGGGTATTTAAACAATATAATGCTGACCAAGGGCTCTGGGTATGGTTCCTGACCCCCTTACTCAATGGTAAACCTGTAACTGCTATTTCTAAATTGACTGATACTGATTGCTTAAATTATAATACAGTCAAAATGGGTTTGTTAGAATGCTTCAAGTTAACACCTGAAGCTTATAGTAAAAAAGTTTTGTGGGCATAGACACAAGGCAGATGAAAGTGTATGTGAATATGTTGCTGAACTAAGCACTTATTTTCATAGGTGAGTGAGTGGATGTCAGGTCACCACTTTTGAAGGGCTAGCAGACCTTGTGGTGAGGGGACAAGCCCTTAGCATTTTGACTGAGGACATGAGAATCTTGTTACTGATAGACAATGCAATACTGCAGATGAGTTGGGGAAGAACAGACACCTATACCTAGCAAGCAGGGCATCACTGCACAGGAATAGAACACCCAGTGCTTCTCATGGGTCTAAGGGAATCCATGGTGGGCAGTCCAGACTGCCCCAAAAGAGTCTGTCAGTAGCAGGTGAAGCCACTAGTCCAGGTACACATCCAGGACCAAGGGTTAAATGTTTTAAATGCAACCCGTGGGGCCATGTAGCATACAGATGTCCATGGAGGCAAGTTGGGGAACAAAATGCGGGAGAGCCAGTAAGTGGGAATGACAAAATGCCAGCGGTAAGTTGTCTCAAGACAACAAGGGTACCAAACTACCACAAGAGGTTATATCATATCTTAGTGGATGGGAAAGAGGCCACTGCTAAGAGAGGCACAGCCTCTGACCTAACCATTGTGAAGCCTGCAATAGTTAAATAAGAGCACTGCTTGCTTGGGCAGTTTACTCCAGTCAGAGCATTAGGAGGAACCCCATTTCAAATACATTTGTTTAGGGTTCACCTTGACTGAGAGGGTGGAAAAAGAAGCCAGCAAGTAGGTGTGTTTGAGGATATCCCTGCAGATGTCCTGACAGGGAATGATTTTGATAATGCAGTACCCTGTGTGCAGGCAGTTACATGCAGTCAGGCTTGGAGACAAGCATGTGGGTCTGATAGCCCGGGGAAGACCCAGACAGACCACACACTAGCCGCCAGGACTGTTGAGGTGGTTACTTCAGGGAGGGAGCTACCCTGTAGCATTGAGACTGAAGGTGAGTCATAGATGCTTGTGGGTACTGATGTTTCCTTGGACAGAGTGATTGCAAGGGCAGAGGTGAGTAGTAGTACCCAAGCTGACAGTGAGGCACCACTGTCAGAAAATACCAAACTTCTTGTGGAAGGGGAGCTGGGAAGGGTCACCAAGAGAGAGTTGAGACAGGCTCAGCTCTCAGACCCTACATTACAAGGCCTGAGGGAGGTAGCTAGTGAGGCACCTGATTCTCAAGGGAAGGGGGAATCTGTATACTGGGACAAATTGTTACTACATAGAGAGTGGACCCCTGAGGGAGGTCTAGATGGTGAGACTACAGCAGCTGGTAGGGCCCAGAGCCTACCATCTGGCACTTCTAGCCATAGCCTATGATATTCCCTTTGCAGGTCATATGGGCATAAAACATACAGAGAGACATATTATGCAGAACTTTTATTCCCCTGGGATTTCCAGAGATGTGACAGGGTACTGCAGGACCTGTGAGCAGTGACAAAAGGTAGACAAGGCAGGACACAAGGTGGAAGTTTCTTTGATGCCTTTGCCTGTGATTGAGGAGCCATTTCAAATGATAGCTATGGATATTGTTGGGCCTCTGAGTACCCCAAGTTCCAGAGGGAAAAGATATCTCCTAGTGGTAGTATATTATGCTACTAGATACCCTGAGGCAGTGGCTCTGTCCTCCACTGAGGCAGAAAAGGTGTCAAATGCTTTGGTAGAAATTTTCAGTAGGGTAGGTTTTCCAAAAGAAATGCTGATTGACAGAGGTGCCAATTTCATGTCAGACCTCCTGGCTTGTCTGTGGAAGCACTGTGGGGTGAAGCACCTAAAGACCAGCCCCCTACCATCCCCAGACTAATGGTCTTATTGAGAGGTTAAACTCAATTCTTAAGACGATGCTACAAGCATTTGCAGACCAGTTCAAAAGGGAGTGGGACAAATATTTGCCCCATCTGTTGATACAGACAGCTTCCCAGGGAATCCACAGGTTTTTCAGCCTTTGAGTTGCTGTATGGGCATAGAGTGAGGAGACCTCTAGATTTGATTCGAGATGAGTGAGAGGGTGAGTGTGAATCTCACAAGGAGTCTGTTGTAGCATATGTCCTAAACCTCAGGACAATGCTCAGGGAACTCATGGACTTGGCCGAGGGGAACCTGGCAGAAGCCCAACAATAGAAAAATGCTCGAGCTAGAGAGTATGCTGTAGGGGCAGCAGGTAATGGTTCTCATTCCTGTCAGACACAACAAGTTGCAGGCAGCCTAGGGGGGACCCTACAAAGTATTAAGGAAGGTCAGTGATGTTAACTAAATGGTAGAACTGCTACATAGGAGGCAGGGGCATACATTGTACCATGTTAACATGATGAAATCTTACCATGATAGGGAGGCCCTTGTGCTGAGTATTTGCAGTGGATGGTAGGAGGAGTCTGAGAGGGATCTGGTGACTGATCTCAGTGAGGCTTGGACTGACACCTCAGTGGAAGGGGTAGCAATGTCCCAGCAACTATCCCCTACCCAGGTTCAAGAAATCCAAGCAGTGTTACAGGAGTTTGGGGACATGTTCACTGGGAAACCAAGGTGCACCCACCTGGTGCAGCACCATGTGGATACAGGACCCTAAATGTCTATTAAGTAGGCCCCTTGTAGGGTGCCTCAGACAGTCGAACATACTCTGAGGGAGGAGATACAGGAAATGTTGGAACTAGGAGTAATTCAGGAGTCCAGCAGTCCCTGGGCCTCACTAGTGGTGCTGGTACCAAAGAAGGATGACAGTACCAGGTTCTTTGTGGACTACAGGAAATTAAATAGTCACACAGAGTCAGATTCTTACCTCATGCCTAGGACAGATGAAGCCCTTGAGCAGCTGGGAGGGGCTAAGTATCTTACCACCATTGATCTTACCAAGGGTTACTGGCAGGTGCCCTTGATTCCCAGTGCTAGAGAGAGGTCAGCCTTTGTGACTACTTTTGGCTTGTATGAGTTCACAAAGATGCCCTTTGGGATGAAAAATGCCTCAGTGACTTTCCAGAGGCTGGTAGATCATATCCTAGTAGGAGCAGGAGATTTTACTCTTGTTTACCTAGATGATATTGCCATCTATGGCCATTCATGGCAAGAGCACCTTCAGCATGTCAGGGAGGTGCTATTCAGACTACAGAGGGCAGGGCTGGTATGGCAGAGGTCTCTTACCTCAGACATAGAGTGGGGAGTGGTAACATCAGGCCAGAACCTGCCAAAGTGGAAACCATTCAGGTATGGCCTGCCCCTGTTAACAAAAAGTAGGTGAGGGCATTCTTAGGGACAGTGGGGTACTACAGAAAGTTTGTTCCCAAGTATAGCACCATAGCTGCTCCCCTCACAAACCTGACAAGGAAAAATAGGCCAGACAAGGTAGTGTGGACCCCAGCATGTGATCAGTCATTCCAGAAGCTTAAAGGACCTTTGGGAGGACCTCCTGTGTTAGCCAGTCCAGATTACAGCAAATAATTTGTTGTGCAGGTGGATGCAGGGGCTGTACTCAGCCAGGTTTCCTCAGAGGAAGAAGAGCGCACAGTGCCATATCTCAGTTATAGGCTTCAACCCAGGGAGGAATGCTATGCAGCTGTAGAAAGGGAATGCTTAGCATGGTGTGGGTGCTGCAGAAACTTCAGCCTTATCTGTATGGAAGGAAATTCACTGCAGTTACAGACCACAATCCCTTAACATGGCTACATCGAGCCAATCAGCAAAATGCCAAGTTACTAAGGTGGAGCATAAGGTTGCAAGCATATAATATGACAGTGCAGCACCGTAGAGGGGTTATCAATGCCAATGCAGATGGGCTCTCAAAACAGGGAATGGGGTAAGGTATTCCCAGATAGGCTCAACCCTCTCAAGCAACATTTCTCAAGGGCCACTTGAAAAGCTAGCTTGGTTTTTTTTGGGGGGGGGGATGTCATGCTTCCAGCCCAGCTATGTGGAATTTTGTAAATAATTCTGTGTCATTTGTGAATATTGATATGAGTTATACAGAACTGTATGTTATGTACTGAGCTAAAATGTAACCACAGCATGTCCTGCTGACTTAGCACAGAAATGCATATAAATTATGTACCTGTGCAAATCTATGTTTTGACAGTAGAAACTAGAACATAAAAGGGTTAACTTGCAAAACTTCAAGAGAATAAGTTGAAATTAGACTGCTCTATGATTGTGTTATAAAGGTTTGTTTCAATGAGGCAAGGAGACAGGATGTCCAGAACTAGGGTGCCTTCTGCATTGTTTTGTAAGTGTTTTATTGTTTTATGTCTTCTAGCAACAGCAAACATCTGAAGGCTATGTATTTTTCAAACAGAAATGTTAAATTCTGTTAGTCTCTGTTTTAGCCTGGGAACCGAAGTCAGGTGACAAAAAGTGATGTCATCCAAGCTAACCTAGCAGTAATATTTAATACTGATTTAAGAACTCTCTCAGAGAGAGAGAATGGACATTTTGTATTTTGTCTTCGACCTAGCAAGAACATCCACTCATCATCACTGTCTGCGCTTGGCATGCTCTGTAAGTAAGATTTAGGGCATAGTATCTCTTTTAGATATAGATAGGCATATAGTAAAGATTAGTTTAGATGTTTTCTGTATTTATTTGAGACTGTCCAGCAATATTGTTTTAAACTATTTCCTGTGATTTTGAACTGTGAAGCTACCATGTTGCTTGACTGAGTATTGTTTCTTTTATTATTTATTATTAAATATATTTAAACCTATCTTTGTGGATGCTACTTGTGAGGCATATTTATGCTCTTAGCGTACTTGCATATGTATTTGGTGACACTGTACAGGCCAATCCTAATAGCATGGTGCTTGGTCAAAATTACCATTTGGATTATTAGCAACATTACACAGTAGGACTGGACACCATTTGTTAAGGGCCTAGAGTACCTGATAAGAGTGGTTGGTGGCAGTGATAACTACCTTATAGTCTGAGCAGAAGGGGTCATAGCTAGTAAACCTGTGCCAGCCTTTCCCAGGTGTGTGTGTGTGTGTGTGTGTGTGTGTGTGTGTGTGTGTGTGTGTGTGTGTGTGTGTGTGTGTGTGTTTGTTTATAAATCAAGTCTCAAAGTATGGGTGTGCCAGCTACTTGGGCAGGGACAAGAAGCACTGGTTGGACAGAGATGGTGCTGGAGGTTTTGGCTTGACCACTCAGCTGAGATCTCATCCCTATAGCTGTGCAAGTGGGGAGTCTTAATGGGGATCTGGAGAAAGAGGGAGAAACCAGCCCCAGACTGACTGTGGTCTCTGTGTGCTCTTAAGGGACATTGCACTTTACTGTGTGTGTACTTGTCATCCTCCCAGTGTGTGCGTCCCCCACTGTTGCCAGTGGTGAGGATTGAGGCTCCTTGATTACTGGGCCAGTGCAGGGGCATCACAGACAGTACCCAGTGGTTCTGCTAACTCTTGCATTACATTGTTTAGTAAGCAGCCTAGGATGTTATCCAGGGCCATAGAGGCTGTGGTTTTGGCCTTGGTGAGTGCAGTTATAACCTGTTCTTCGGATATAATAGGTAGAGAACTCATGACAGGTATGCTTTGGGTTATGATTGCTGGAGACAGGGGCATTAAATTTATGACAAACCTGTCTGCTAACAGCTTGACGATGTCCTCAGGTTCAATATGACTGGTACCATCCACTATGAATTTGATGAAAAGCTGGGGCTTCCCTTTTAAACTACAGACATAGCTAAAGAATGCTTTGTAATCATCCTTAGCTATGTTTGCTAATTTAGTTTCGTAATTAGCTTTAGAGGATTTTACAAGATGTCTCACTTGCTAGTTCAAGCTATGGAGGGTGTTCTTCTCCTTAGACTATTCCCTCTAATTCCTGGACATCAGTTTCTTTGTCTTGTTGTATAATCTATTTATGCTAGATGTCCACCATGGCAGACTTTTTTTCTTGAGCAAGTTTTGATATGTTCTGGTATGGCTAAGTCTATACACTTGTAAAGGTATGTATACAGGGCATTTGTGTATACCTCAGTATGAGTCTTTACTGTCTTTACTCACAAAGAGGATCCTAGGCCTTAAACATTTGTCCTATATGGACAGACTCAAAAAACTCCAATTATTCTCTGTCTCATATCATCTACTTAGTGGCGATTTCTGCTTGACTTACAAAGCCATGTCTGACCCAGCTCTGTTAGAAATGCTACGTCTGAAGAAATCTCAATCCCTCCACACCACATGCTCCAGAGACCTCAACCTCATTACCACAAACAACAGAACATGCTGGAGTGACAGATTCATAACCCAGAGACTACCCATGCTATGGAATAGACTTCCCATACATGTCAAGCAGAGCATCTCACTGTCCCTCTTCAAGAGAAATCTTGATGAGTGGATGGGAAATAGAAAATTCACTCCAGGGATCACTCCTGTGGTTTTACTCGACAGAGGCACTGGGAACTAAGTTCAGGTGGCACGATGCCAGGGTAATCCTATGGGCTAGGCTTGTAAAAGCTCCAGGGCCATTAGCCTAGTACACACCTATTAACCAATGAACCTATTGGTGACAGAAGGTTTGAAACTATTTATGCAATCACTTAGGAGGCTATAGTTTACTTTTGAGAAACTTTTCAAACTTTTAAATAAGGAGGGGGGTTAGGTACGATTGTTACATTGAATGTGACTGATTTATAGTCTGACCTTACTAGGATGGGTGTCACACATGGGGTGGTGCAGTGATCTCCCATGTTGGTGAGTACTAGGTCAAAGACATTCCAGCCCCTTGTGGGGTTACGGACTAACTTTTCCAGACCATTTGTGTTTACAAAGTGCAGGAATCTTAGGGCAAGTGTGTTTGAGCTCATATATGTACCCCAATTGATAGAAGGATAGTTAAAGTCACCCATGCGTAGGGTGTATGTCTGTATTATGAGTGACTCAAGTAGATCCAGAAAAGCACTGTTCAGTTTTCATGGTCCACATTGATGGACCTGCAGCCAACAATGATGTGGATGGCAATCTTGTCTACAGTTAGATGGACTTGGAGTAACTCTATGGAGTAGTACTGCTTAACCAGTCTTGAGGTGTATTTGTCTTTTATAAAGATGGATACACCTCCGCCTTTGGTTCTTTCATGTTCATTTTATGGCCTGAACATGGGGAAGACACTATAGCCTTTTATGGCTGAAGTACTCTCTGTGTCCCTAAACCATGTCTCTGTGACTGCACAAACATCAACATCTTCTGAAGTAACTAGTGCCTCCATTGAGTATAGTTTCTGATTTACAGCATTAAGCAGCATAACTTTGAGTTTGTCTTTTTAGGATATTTTTACTCCAGAAATTCTGGTCTTATGACATTGCCTAAAAAGGCACTATGGGGGAGGCAAGTACCTTGGCCAGTAACCAAAAGGCAAGAGGTGATGGATGAAGACCATCCCTGGCAAAGCTGCTTGGTCTATCGGCCATATCATTTCAAGCTGAGAAATACCGGACCCCGCTGGACTGACACCAGTAGCTAATCTGATTGTTGAAGGAGATAATTCTTTTATTTGTATTGAGACATCATCCTAGGTGAAAGTAAAATGCTGCTTAAGGCTATGGACATACTTGTCTGGAGCACATAATCTGAGAGCTCAGTCATATCTCTCTTCATATAATCCAGTGAGGTACATTTCAAGTCATTAACTTTAACATGGAGTATGACACAGGTGTAATTGTGCTTGCTGTTGAGAGACTTGAGTGCGTGCATGACTTTGCAGATCCTGGTACCTGACAGGCAGCTGACCGTGACTTTCTACTTGTACAACCTGGTGAGAAGGGACATCTGTGTATCATACTATGGATTTGCCTATAACCAAGACATTGGTTTTCAGGTGTTTTGCCTTAAGAGCTTAATGGATGACACACTGATAGGTTTGTTTTTATGTGAAGTAGATTCTGTTGGGACTGTAATGTGTGCTGAACGTTTGCATTTGCAAGGTCTCTGCTGTTTTGGTAAGCTTCTAATGAGTTCCTCTGCATAAGTTGAGTTATGTGTTGTGCACTTGGTTTGTTGAGGAGGTCAAGTGTGTGTGTGTGTGTGTGTGTGTGTGTGTGTGTGTGTGTGTGTGTGTGTGTGTGTGTGTGTGTGTGTGTGTGTGTGTGTGTGTGCTGACAACCTGTTTGATAAAGTGACCATCTTCCTGCATTCACACAATGTTCACCTTCCTCCTTCCATCTACAGCACAACTATATCTTAACCCGTACCTTGAAAAATTTCAACCCTCACACTTTCTCTGACTCTTTAAAACAGATGAATTGGAACTCCCTAAAAACCCTTCCTCTGGACAACACTGTTACTTACTTCAGTACAGTTTTCATTAATCTGCCCAACAGCTTTGCTCCTCCCAGAACTAAAAGGATTAAATCTAAAACTGTCCCCTGGCTAACCAAGGAAACCATAACCATTATGCATCTCCATGATAAATCATGGAGCTACTACCAAAAATTTAAAACACTTAACTCTCTTTCCAAATACAATCAACTTCGAAATAAGGTTATAAAACTAATAGCTATCGACCGAAAATCATACTACTCCAAACTTCAAAACAACCACAGATCCAATTCCAAAAAATTCTGGAGCAGTATCTCTACCCTTCTCAGTCCTGGCAAAAAGATAACCCCTGCCCTGATCCTAACTCTCCAGACCAAGTCTTAGCTACTCAATTCAATTCCTTCTTCATTGACTCAATAGCCAAGCTTATGTCTTCTTTTCCTAATAATATATCATCTCAAACCTTATCTAAAAACCCAGAACACACACCCTCAATCACCAGTGCTACCCATCTCCCCCCATTTACTATCAAGCCCACTCCCATAAATACCATAAAAAACTCCTACAAAAATTAAAACCATGCTCTAATGCCCCAGATAACATGCCATATAACTTCCTCAATGTAGCTGCTGATGGCATAGCTCTACCCATCTGTATCCTAATAAATCATTCCATCCAAGAATCCTATGTACCCCTCCTCTGGAAAAAAGCCTTTATCATTCCCCTTCATAAAGGGGGCAACAACTCAAAAATCTCCAGTTTCCATCCAGTAGCTGTCCTGTCCCCTAGCTCTAAAACTCTTGAAAAATGTATCCATCTACAGCTCTTACATTACCTCTTAGACAATCAGCTATTGACCCCTACACAACACGGATTCAGATGCGGACACAGCACCACTACCACACTTCTCTTCTTTCTCGAGATCATTAATTCTGCTTGTGACTCTGGCAATATTGTATCTACCCTCCTTCTTGACTTATCCAAGGCTTTTGATACCATTTCCCACAACCTCCTCCTGTCTAAACTCTCTTATCTTAAGCTCTCCTCTTCTTCTATCAACTGGTTCACTAGTTACCTCTTAGATAGAAAACAAGCTGTCAAATGGAAAACTGTACATTTTCCTTCCTCCACACTCCAACAAGTGTTCCACAAGGCTCAATACTGGTCCCTTACTATTTAACATTTTCATAAATGACTTCTATCAGATCATCCCAAATTGTAAACTCATCCAATACGCTGATGACTCTACCATCATCTGGTCTGCTGAATCTCTCCCCAAACTATCGAATTTAGCTCAAGATGCCTTCTCCCACACCAAATCTTGGATTATGGATAACCACCTACCTCTCAATCCATCTAAGTTCAAAATTATGATATTTACCCCATCTAGAAACACTAAAATCAATGAGAAATCCTTCTCCATAGTCAGCCAAAACATGACCTCTATAGAAATAGTCCCCCACACAAAGCTGCTTGATGTGACCCTCTTCACTCCTTCACTTGGCTGGTACTCAATAACTATTTGTCATACGTTCAACTCTCAGTTGCCCACAAGCTCATCTTCAAACCCTCTAACTGTCCTTCCCTCTCCTTCTCCCTCAGAATGTATCATCCTCATAGAGTGCTCAGGTCCAACAATCAAAATCTACTTGAAGTCTATAAACCCACACATACTCCAGATCAACTTCTACTATCTTTCCCCCTTGCTAGACTCTGGAACTCACTTCCTCCACACATTAGAACTGCCCAGTACCACTCTACCTTTAAGAACTTGCTCCACTCCCATCTCTCTTCTCACTGGGAATGCTCCTGCTCTCATCCCACCTGAAGTCTTCTATCCCCACCCCCACCCCATCACCTTTCCTATCTCAAAAATCACCCTTACACCTCTTTCTAATCTTTTCATGCCTGACCCCCTAAAATAGTTTTATTATTTTGATGATCTCTATATTTTACTTAGCATGCAGTATTAGATTACAATCTATAGATGTTGTTTCTTTTTCATTACTAGCTAATTTTCATTTAGATATATAATGTATATTTTAATAATCTGCATTTCTATGTCTTGTATTTTATATTTGTACAATGTGTATTACTTGCAATTTTGTTTCATTTTTGTTATTGTAAAACTATATTGGAGCTTTTTTTCCCCGGGCCCGCATTGAAAATAGACTCAATCTTGGCCCAATGTACTTTCCCGGAAAACAAACTACAAATAAATAAAAAATAAAAAAAAAATCTAGTTTGTTGTTATCTAAGAGAGAGCATTTATTCTAGATTCATTGTATAGTTGTATCTCTCGCATATTATATTTGTAAGTTTTAGGAGTACATGGTTGTCAGTATACAAGAGGCAATGGAAGCCTAGCTGTGTAAAAATACAAGTACCTTTATTAAGCATATTTAGATGGTTGTTGTTAGGTGCCACCCCAGAGGTGACTTTACAACTACCCCACCAGTGGTGAAAGCTGCGCTTGAACAGGGTCATTGAGGACCACATGCAGTGGGAGCCTATTACAGAGGGGTGTGAGTCACTGGGGAATATAGCTGTCTTCCCAGTATGTTTTGTTTATGTCACAGGCTAGGTTGAGAACCCTGGGCCAAGTTATTCCAGTCCCATTTCATTTACAGATTTCCATCATTTCCAATAGGTCACCTCTCAGCAGCTTGCAGGATACTGAGTACATTGACAGGTCTTGTAGTCTTTCCATGTATGTGATGCTTGGAGGACCTGCATTCTCCTAGTCACAAACCTCTATTTTTTCCCAAATTGCTGCAGTTGTCTGGTGAGGTACAGACAGATGGGAGTCTTGTACTCAATTAGTGGTCTGATCAGGCTGGAATACAACAGAGCTATAACCGCCCTTGTCTTGGATGTGATGTCCATATGTATGAGAGAACAATGCAGAATGTGTGTCTCAACACTACAGACACATGAAAGTGTAGATTATTATGAACATGTGTTCACAAGTCTCACAACACTGTGTTTCAGCTGAGAGGGGTGCTATGTATATCATAATTATCAGGGGTACTTCATTGCCGAAGGGGACAATGAGGCATTGCTTGCTTTAAGATTCAGTCTGTGAGTTTGGCAGTAATCATTTGTCTCTGTCGGGCCCTTCTGTAATATGTTGCCATCATTGGGGGAATCTATATGATTGTGTCTGATTAACAGTCATCTGCAAACGTGGTAAACCACAGGCCATCTACCATTGTCTCCACTTTAGGGAAGTAGTTTCCACACATTTGAGGGCCCAGCACAGATCCTTGCAGTATTCCACTGGTAAGTGGCTACTGAGGGAGAGCAGTCCCCAACTGTGACAGTGTGTGTTTTGTTGATAAGCCAGTTGGCTATTCAGCTAGTACTGCATGGCTTAATTCTCTGATGGGGCATTTTGACTATATGATCTGAATGTGGGATATTGTCAAAAGCCTTGGATAACTGAACATGGGTGGTATGTCCTGTTATCTGTCATCCAGGTATTCAGGGTCAGTATCAAAGAAGTCCACAAAGTTCAATAGGCAAGATCTGTCCTTGGCAAACACAACATGGGTTGACTCAAGTGTGTTGAAGGTCACCTATGCTCTTGTGGATAAGGTCCATGATGATAACAGAGGTCCAGGGAAATAGTGTGGGAAGAAATAGCTAGGGGAATTGTTATGGCTAGGCTTGTATAGGCCCTAGGGCTGATAGCCTAGTACCAACCTATGAACCTATGAACCTATGATCCCTTCCCTAGCCTTGCAGATAAGGCTTGTTAGGCTTATGGGTCAATAGTTGCAGTTATGTTGATGTGCATTGCATATGACAGAACATTTGATATTACTTTCTTTAGTGTAGGTTATATATGCCTGGAAAAAGTACTGAGACACCAGGGTTGCAGGTTTTCAGACAGCAAAGTGTATACAAATGCAAGATACACCTGTTTGCACACTGCTTAGCAGTGTGCAAATGCTAGCCACATTGATAAAGTCTGACAGTTGGTATTGAGTCTATGAAAAACACCTGCTATTCAACTGACTTTGTGACAGCAGGTATTAATGCATCGATAGGTTCATAGGTGTTTACTAGGCTAATGACCACAAGGGCCTTTTTAAGCCTAGCCATGCATCCCAAATCTCTGACAAGTTCTGCTACCCTTGATATGTGTAATCATGGGCCTGGGAGTTGAACCATTTACAGGTTGCCTGTGTCCATTACAGACATAGGTGCCAAACCAGGGATGAATTTCTGGTTTCCCATCCAATTGTCCAAGTTGTACATGAATTGGGTTAGGGAGGAACTCTGCTTCACATGAATGGGGAGCCTGTTCCATAGATGTGGTAGTTTCTGGGATACAGACCTATCTCTCCAGTAAGTCTTATTTATATCACAGACAAGGTTTAAATATTTAGAACAGGTAATTCTGGTGCTGTTTGTTTTGTGGAGATGCAGGAGGTCCCTCAGAGTGGGGTCTGACAATGCCATGTATGCCAGGCATAGATCCAAAAGCCTATAGGAGACAGAATACAGTGATAGGGCCTTGAGGTGGTCTGCATAGGGCATATTACTTATGCCATGTATTCTTTTAGTGAGGAACCTCTGTGGACAGTTGTTGGATATGCCTGGTTAGATACATACTAAAGGGGGCATTGTACTCAATGATAGGTCTGATGAATGCTGAATACAGTGGAACAATGACTTCCTTGGACTTAGATGCCATACCTTTGTTTATAAGTTGCCCAACACAGAAACATTTCCTCACCACTGTAGACATGTGATGATCAAAGGGTAGATTATTATCTATGTGTGTCCCTAAATCCCTGACTACTGGATCATCTCTAAGAGGGTGTGTTGTCAATGTGATAGTCACCAGGGATGGATAACTTCCCAAAGGATACTGTTATACATTTCTTGGCATTTAGTTTTAGTCCATGGCTCTGACACCAGTTGTTTGTCTGTGTTAGCCCCTCCTGTAGAACATTTGTGTCAGTGTGAGATTCAATGACAGCCCCTAATTTACAATCATCTGCAAATTTAGTCATCCAGAGACCACTGACATTGGCCTTGACTTCTGAGAAGTAAATGCCAAAAAGGAGCGGCCCAAGGACTGATCCCTGAGGGGCTCCACTTGTGACCGGCCTCTTTGTAGAGGTGGACTCCCCAATTCTAACTTCCTGGGTCCTGTCTGTGAGCCATTTGGCTATCCACTGGATGACATATGGGTTTGTACCTAACCTCTTGTGTTTGTCAATGATGCCTGAGTGGGGTATTGTGTCAAATGCCTTGGCCAGGTCAAGGTAGGCAGTGTGAACAATTTCACCCTCATCCATTGCTTTGGTGATCTTCTCAAAGCAGTCCACCAGGTTGAGTAGGTATGATCTGCCCTTGACAAATCCAAACTGGGTTCAGTCCAGTATCTGGAGATTTACTATATCTCTAGTGATCATCTCCATGATAATTCTTTCCATGGCTCTACATATAAGACTAGTGAGACTTATGGGTCTGTAGTTCCCAGGGTCTGTAGATTGTCCACATTTGTGCAGAGGGATGACTGTTGCATTTCTCCATTCATGAAGCACGAACCCTGTTTGGAGGCTACAGTTAAATAGCAATTCCAGAAGCCCTCATAAGTCATGTTTCATGCTATTTAGAAGGCATCCTGGGATATTGGCTGGGCCCATTTGATGCAGTGTTCTTGGTCTTAGAGCATTAAGGATCTGTTCCCTAGTGACAGTAGGAGGAGTTATATTTGATGATATTTCCTGAGGGAAGGTTGAGGGGGGAGAGGAGTAAAGTCTGAGCTGAGTTTATCAGCCAGGAGGTTTGCTATACCTTCTGGCTCAGTATAGTTGGCTGCATTTACAGTGAGCTGTGCACACAACTGTGTATTGTTTTGAGGTTGCAGACATAGCTAAAGAATGCTTTGTGGTTGTCCTTGATCTGGAAGACCAAACTTACATCGAATTTTGTTTTGGTACACTTTATTTGTCCTCTGAGTTGTTTATTTAGTTTGATGAGAGTGCTTTTATTCTGCTGGGTGCTGCATCTCCTAATTTTTGCAGTGACTTTCTTCCTCCTGTTATACAGATGATTGATTTTGTGATTCCACCAGGGTGGCTTGTTTTTTGAGTTAGTACTGGACTACTTCCTGGTGGGTACAGCTACGTCTATCCAGTTATTAACATGCTTGTACAAGGTTTCTGTGAACAGGTCTGCATAGGCCGAAGTGTTCTCAGGATTTATGGGGGCATGAAATTTTACCAGGTTCTCACTTAATAGCAGGAGGTTAGCCTTAGAATAGTTCCTGAATATGCCAGGTTTAGCTGGGGGCCCAGGTTTTACTTTTACTTCAAAGGAGACCATTTTGTGGTCTGATCTTACCAGAAAAAGTACTGCAGTAGGGGATGTGCAGCAGTCTCCCATATTAGTGAGTACCAGATACTTTCCTTTTTAGGGCCAGATGGTACTGGGTTCGAATCCTTTTCTTTCGCTATTTATTTCCAGTGTTTGCATGCTGCATCACTTAGTGCAAACAAGGGGAAAAAATGAATGTCAGGTTTGCCTGTCTTTATCTGATGTGCACAAAATGCAGCAGTGCACAAACTGGCCTACCCAAGAAGAAGACCGGACCCAGATAGCCAAAAATAGAAACCAGATACATTCAATTAATACTATTGGGCATCCCACAAACCCGCTAAGCGACGTTGCGTTAAGGTTAACAGTGAGACCTTAAGAATGAATACTAAGATAGGGAATGTCATAAAACTAATCTTGTGGCAGCAGGTGTAAGTGTAGGGTTAGAGTACAGGTGGCCATGGGTTCTTGTAGAGGCTATGCAACCTTTGTTTTACTGTTGTGACATTGTAGTTTATACCAGTGAAATGAAACATGAACAGCTGTTATTCCAACTATCTTGTGACAACAAGTGTTAGTGTAGGACTTCCATACACATGGTCCTGGTTTCAAATACAGCATGTTCCATACACTTTTACTCTTGTTTCACTTCCCATTATAGTTACACTCACTTAAAACACTTGCCATAGTGTACATAATATTAATTATCTGTATGAGGGTTGAGGCGCTAATATTGTGTCGGTTATAAATGTATTTATTTATTTATGTATTATAAATTTATTATCAGATGTATGACTGTGGGTATACTGAGTACTATATTCCTGTAAGTATATTTCTGCTCTCTGGACTACCATAACCTTCACAATTGTCAAACACACATACACAGCTGCCTGTACATCAAATAACCTTGAAATTGCATTGCTTGCCACTATTGTGCACCGCTGACCATTGTGGAAACACATTGTTCAGAAGTGCACACTCCAAGCACTGTGTTTGTGAAATGGTAAGCTGTGTGCAACATTTTCAATCAGTGTGCACACTCCCAGTAAATGCGATAACTGGAATTGGTGGGAACCATCATTCTCCATTGCTCTTGATCCGTGATAGATATGGCAGGCATTCATAGAGAGGGTGTGAGATTTATGGCTCAGACATGAGGTGTCCAGGAGTCCAAGATTTTTGTTGGAGTCCTAATGAAATACTACACTGCCAGGTTGTTGTGAGGGGACTATTCTGGAGCCCAGTATAAGTCAAAGGCTTGGGATAGTTTGGCCTGGGATTTAACCAGTGCCACCGGTATCCCCAGCACTGGTGACTAATGGAAACATTGTTACAATGATCTCCAGAGGAGGAAGAGGGGTACCCCCAATGCTTGGATCAAGGAATTAAGGATGGAGGACATCCCACAAATGTGTAAGTATCAACTACATAGAGCAGTGATAAGGCTTAAAAGCTGAACAAAGGCAACACTGGTATTCATACCATTTTCCACAGCTGCCATGGAAAGGAAGTGCAATGTTAGGACCCATGTTACTAGACTGGTGAGGATGAGGGAGGCATGTGGTATGTATGCAGCATAAGAGTATTGTTATTGTAGCACTAAATGTTAAAGACAACAGTTGTATCATCCATGTGTACCACATCACAAAATGCTCTACAGCACAGCAAGGTAAGCCTGCCCCCCAGGATCCACCTGCCCCCACTCCACTGGCCCCAGCACTATTGCCTACCATGTCTGGCAGCCAATCTGGCAGCACCACTTCTGCTGCCCCTGCACTTCCTACTCCCTCAGGTATTTCTGCCCTGAATAGTCCAGTGGTTTCCTCCAGGAGCAGTGGCAGAGTTGGTGAGTTTATCACCCATGCTGAACTCCCAGGGATAGTGTGTAGGGTTGTGCATTACACTATTGTTGGTGCACACCTACATAGGATGGAGGAGTTGCTCTCCCTCATTTTATGTAGGACCAGGAGAAGTAGGAGACATCAAACACTCCTACCAGTGGCAGAGTCCGGTGACAGTGATGACAGTCCAGTGGGTGAGGACTCGATTCTCACTATTACCCAGCTTGATGAGCATGGGTGCTGGATTTCCCCACCCTCACCCCATCCATGGTGTCCACGACCTCTTGTGTCCACCACCATCTCTGTGTCTTGTCTTATTTGTCTTGTCTGTCTGCAATTGCTTCCTCACCTACCCAACTTACCAGACCCAAAAATACCTAAGTCCCTTCCCCAACATTCCTCTCTCTCTCTCAAAAAAAAATCATCCTATATATAGCTCTTCTTTTCACACACATATCCTCTTGACACACTTGATTCAGTCCAATTGGCTATACAACATGACTGTGTTGTGGTCACCCCTCTTTCTGGAAGGGACAGCCCAAATTCAGCTAATATTCTGCATATATTATCAGTTTTTTACTGTTAAAAATGGATAGCTTTAGTTCTTTCCTACCTCCCACCTGCACATTCCTGTATTGCTTTCTATTTGTGCTTCCCCCTGCTTGCTCCCCATTTCACCCCTGTCCTGTCTTCCCCATTTCTTTTCTTTAATGCATTACTGCACAGTGGAGCACATTGCACCACCAACAAGCAGCAACAGTAATACAAAAGTACTTAAAAGTGTTAGATTCAGCTGTATTCAAACCCAGTACCATCTGGTCGCAAAAAGGAATGTATCACTGCATTAACTGCATTAACATGTGCTTTCACAGAGGCGGTTAAGTAGCAGGTGTATTCCAGAGACTCAGTACTAACAGACTTTAACGCATTATTGCACAATAGTACACATTGTGCAGCAACACGCAGAAATAGTAATATGAAAGTGTTTAAAAGTGTTAGAGTCAGTTCTAGTAAAACCCAGTACCATCCGAGGCAGTTAAGTAGCAGGTGTATTCCATAAACCCAATGTTGTTAGACTTTTATTCATTTGCTAACTGTTGTGCAAACTCACTGCTCATTGTGCTATGGAAATGTATATATTATGCTGTATTACTACTGTTTACTGTCCATTCCCTTTGTATGACATCAAATTACATGTAGAAACATTACAAACTGAGGGTTCTATGTAACTCTATGTCATATATTTAAAATACATCCATGTGTTGCCACCCCCTTAAGCACTACAACCCTGGGGCCTCAGTACTTTTTCTACACATATATCAACCACACTACAAAATGTAATATCAAATTTTGTGTGCTACACAATGCACATCAATCTGGTAACATACAGAACTACAACTATTAACCAATACACCTAAAAAGCCTTATCTGCAAGGCTACGGCAGGAATCAGCATGGACCATATCCACAGGGACATAGGTGACCTTCAACACACTTGATCTTACCCATGTTGCTTTTGTCAAGGGTAGATTTTGCTTATTGACCCTTGTGAACTTCTTGGATATTGACCCCAAAGATCTGGATGAGGGATAACAGGACATACCACCTATGCTGAGTTATCCAAAGCCTTTGACACTATCTGCCATTCATGTCTGATAGCGAAGATCTCCCATCTGGGAATTAGGTTGTACAGTACTAGAAGGAGAGACAACTGGCTCAACAGCAGAACATTCTCTCTCAAAGTTGGGGACTGCACCTCCACCACTAGCCCACTGACCAGTGGAATACCACAAGGATCTGTACTGAGCCCTCACTTGTATGGGAAATATTTCCCTGCTGCACAGGCAACAGTAGATGGTCTGTGGTTTACCAAGTTTGCAGATGACTGTTAATTGGACACACTCATATAGAGTCCCTCAGTGATAGTAGCAAATTACAATAGTGGCTGGCACAGACTAATGATTAGTGACAAATTCACAGACTGAACTTTAAGCATACATTGACTCTTTGTCACCTTTGTCAGTGACATACCCCTGTAAATTATGATATACATAGCACCCCCCCTAAGCTCAAACACAGTATTGTGAAACTTGGGAACACATATTGATAGTAATTTACACCTTCATTACTATGTGCCCATATTGATGATACACACAATCTGCATTGACCACATCATACATATGGACATCACATCCAAGACCAGGGTAGTCATACCTCTGCTGTACTCTACCCTTATAACACCAATAATGCAGTGCAATGCTCACATCTGTCTGTACTCACCAGACACCTGTGGCAATTGGAGAAAACACAAGATTGTGCCTGGGAGAATCCAAGGTCTCCAAACATGACATACATGGAAAGACTGACATACCTGTCACTGTACTCAGTATCATGCAGGCTGCTGACAGATGACGTATGGCTGCCCTGCAGAGCAGTCTCATGCACTCCCCTACTGGAAATGATGGACATCTTCAATTCAAATGGGACAAGTATAATTTGCCTCAGGGTTCTCAACCTAGCCTGTGACATAAACAGAACATGCTGGTGGGATAGATATATCCCACAACAATTCACACTCCTCTGTAATAGGCTCTCACTGCATGTGAAACAATGCTCCTCAATGACCCTGTTCAAACACAACCTTGACTGCTGACTGGGTGATTGCCAAGTGTCCTCTGGGCTGGCACCAATGTCCCTCATGGACAGGATCATTTGGTGCTCCTCACAAATGTGCTCTGCTAAAAATGACCATACAACAATGCTCAATAAGGGTACTTGTGTTTTTACAAAGCTAGGCTTCTAAACACTCTAGTACTATTAGGGTAGTAGCCTCATATGAACCTAAGAAGCTATGTGTCTATGCAGGCCTCACAACCTGTTGACTCCCACATGGCCTGCTGATGTCATCTACTATAAGTTCAACTGCACTCTTGTATTTTAAATCAGACTTGTGCTGTGGTGTTTGTTTAACATACTGTGTTCTGTAGTCTGTGTACTTAGGCTGGGGTTCTGTTCTTACTGCAGTTGACTGTGTGTGCATGTGTGGTGTGCCTAGGCAGCAGAGCAGACATGTATCATACAGTTACTTCTCCAATTACATGGATTGCTAGTATTTTGATACTTGGTCATGCCTACACATCTATTTCATACAGACCTCCCAACATCTTGTCTCCCACATGGCCTGCTGATGTCATCTACTATAAGTTCACCTGCACTCTGGTACAAATCAGACTTGTGCTGTGGCACTTGCATTAAGTACTGTGTTCTGTAGCCTGTGTATGTAGATAGGTAGAGGTCCTATTCTCACTGCAGTCAAGTGTGTCTATGTGTGTGTGAGCTGTTGCTTGACATTACAGAGAACATTTTACACCAGCAAATGGGACACTATTATCTTCTCCTCAAAATGCACGGCTGATGCCATCAGCTGTAAAGTGTTGTCTGCCACACCCCAAGTTGGACTTGAGTTATGGCGCTTATTTAATGTACTGTGTTCTATAGTCTGTGTACTTAGGTAGGTAGGGGTTCTATTCTCACTGCAGTTAACTGGGTGTATGTGTGTGAGCTGTTGCTTGACATTACAGACAGCACTTTACACCAGCATGTGGAACACTGTCATCTTCTCCTCAACAGATACTGCTGATGTCATCAACTATATCACATTTTTGGATATGCAGTAATCCAACCATGGCAGGGTCAGAGACTGTCCTGGGGGCCAGGCAGAAGTCACTTCACACTATACAATAAAGTTTACAGTGACATGACTTTCCATCTATCCACATATATCATGGCATGGTGTGTAGGCCCTGTGTTATCTTGCTGAGAAAGCCCTGTGATCTCTCCAGTTACTAAATGTTTCTGGTGCTGTACATGTAAAAATGTACATTATACTCTATTAGTGCTGTAATGATGTTTGACTACAGTGCTCTCATGCAGTCCTAAGATCTCAATATGATGGCATGACTTATGATGTGCACAACATAGGCTTTCAATAGCAGGACACTTTGGTGGTCAAAGTTCAGACTGACTAAATGTGTTCCCAGTGCTTGCATCAGTGGGTTTCTGCATAGCAGGGCTGTTGCCAATGCTACAATTAACATGGGACTCCACTTTTCAGATGCACAACATTACAAGCACACATTTCTTCATTTATTTGTACATTGTGTACCTTTGTCACCAGCCAGTTGTCTGTGTGTTGACTCTTCCTATACTATGTTATCACCATTGGTGGACTCAATAATTGCACACAATATGCATGAATCAGCAAACTTGGTAAGACAAAGGTCATACACTTTAACCTAAACTATTGAGAAATGCAGTTCAAACAGTGAAGGACCAAACACAGGTCCCTGGGGTTTGCCAATGGTGACAACTCTACTGGTACAGGTTGATTCATCATCTTTCATGTGTTCTGTCAGTGAGCCAATTGTTTATTCATCAATTGACATAAGGTTTAATCCCCAGCTTGGGGGTTTCTTCAATGATGCCTGTGTGTGTGACTGTGTCAAAACTCTAGGCCAGATCACAATAGGCAGTAAGCAGTGTTGTAACTTCATCCAGGCCTATCACAAGGAATCCATGGGCTGTGACAACATCACTGATCACCTATGGCATGACCCAGTGCATACACCTTCCTGATATGGTTGAATACACCGTTCAACACATCCTCCACATGGCCTATGTTCCCATACAGGGGTATACATTAACATGCATCCACCTCAGTTGGGGGACAGCACCTGATGCATGCATGTATAAGGACATCCTGACTCTCCTCAATTGTGAGGTAGACCAACATGTCATCCTGGACCTCCTCAACATGTACACTAGCAATACTCCAGGTGTGCGCAACAAACCTGTATGAGTTGTTATGCTGCATCTGGCACATTACATCTGATAGATGTCCTCAAAGAGGTCATTGAGAGCATACATGATGACAACAGTATCATCTTGTGGAACTTGAACAGGTGAAGACATTTGACAAAAATCTACACTGAGATTTTCAATCTACACTGTCATATGTGACCATGAACAGATATATCACCAAATAAGTTGACCAGCATATGAAATACTATCTCACTATGTTGAAATGTGTGATGTGACATATATCTCTGGTCCAGTGATCAGGTCAGTATATCAGGGCTATCTGCTAGACCCTTTCCTGCCCATTAGTTAATTGATGGATATCACAGATGACATACACATGCTGTATCCAAACAGCTGCCTGCAGGACTACAGCTTGTGGGCAATCATTGACTCCAAATGCGATATTAGTATAATACAGACAGTATAAACACATACGAAAGACTGCTGCCACAGCCATGACAACACCTGCATTGACAAAACACATGGAGGGATTTGTTGAATCAGGGAACAGGCACACCACCCAAGTATAATGTGGGCATCACACCCTATAATGAGACCATTAGATATGTGAATAGTGTCCTGCAGTAGAGGGCAAGTGGTACCTCCAACAGCATGTGGTCATGGTGCTGACTACTTTCTTGAATGTAATGCAAGTACTGGGTATGTGACGGAGATGCACATCAGGGGCCATAATAACTTCATGGTTCCCAGCCTTCATCACACCAATAACTGTGTACAATGCACCCTTCTTCACATACTTCCCTACACGTGTTCCAGTGATGTGTAACTGAAGTGTACCACCTCTGTCACAGTGAGCTCTCACACAGCTTATTGGCTATATCTATGTATTCTTTCTGGGGAATATAAATGACTCTCTGATGGTGCGGAATACCAATAGGTTCATAGGTGTTTACTAGGCTAATGACCACAAAAGCCTTTTTAAGCCTAGCCATGCATCACAAATCTCTGACAAGTTTTCATACCCTTGATAAATGTAAGCAGGGCTTGGGAAATGAAATATTTACAAGCAGGAGCATGGGAGATTAAGCATTTACATGTTGCCTGTGTCCATTAGAGACATAGGTGCCAAGCCAGGGATGAATTCTTGTTCCCCATCCAATTGTCCAAGTTATACTTGAATTGGGTTAGGGAGGACCTCTGATTCACATGGATGGGGAGCCTGTTCCAGAAGGGGTAGTCTCTGGGACAAATCCTGTCTCTCTAGCAGGTCCTATTTATATCACAGGCAAGGTTTAAGTCTTTAGAATGGGTAATTCTGCTTCTGTTTGTTTTGTGGATATGCAGGAGGTCCATCAGGGTGGGACGTGCCTTGTATGCCAGGCATAGATCTCCCCTCAACAGTCTGTAGAACACAGAATACAGGGATAGGGCTTTGTGGCAGTCTACATATGGCATGTTACTTACACCCTGCATTTTTAGTGAGAAACCCCTGTGGATGTTCCAACTGTTGGATGTTCCCAATTATGAACATATCAAAGAGCAGCATTGTACTCAATGATACATCTGATGAATGCTGAATACAGTGGAACAATTACCTCCTTGCACCTAGATGCCACATATTTGTTTATGTCATGCAACATTGAATGATGTCCTCACTGCTGTAGATAAGTAATGGTCAAAGGTTGGATTACTGTCTATTTATTTCCCCAAGTCCCTGACTTCTGTGTTGACTCTGAGGAGTGTATTGTCAACATGATAGTTACTAGGGGTGGATGATATCCCAAAGCATACCATTAGGCAGTTCTTGGCATTTAGTTTTAGTCCACAGCTCTGACACAAATTATTTGTCTGTGTCAGCCTTTCCTGGAGAACATTAGGGTTAGTGGGGGATTCTATGACTGCTCCTAATTTGCAATCATCTGCAGATTTTGTCAGCCAGAGGCCCTTGACATTTGCCTTGACTTCAGAGAAGTAAATGCCAAAAGGAGTGTACCAGCACTGATCTCTGCATGTGACTGGCCTCTTTGTAGAGGTTTACTTTCCAATTCTGTCTTCCTGAATCCTGTCCTTGAGACACCTGGATATCCACTATGTGACATAAGGGTTTATACCTAACTTCCTGAGTTTATCAACAATGCCTGAGTAAAGTATTGTGTCAAATGCCTTGGCCAGGTCAAAGTAGGCAGTGTGAACCATTTTGCCCTCATCCATTGCTTTGATAACCTTCTCAAAGAGGTCCACTAGGTTAAGTAGGCATGACCTGCCCTTGGTGAAACCAAACTGGGTTGGGTCCAGTGTCTGGAGGTTTACTATATCATTATTGATCATTTCCATAATTATTTCCATGGCTTTGCATATAAGACTAGGGAGACTTATGGGTCTGTAGTTTCCAGGGTCTGTAGATGGCCCACCTTTGTGCAAAGGGCTAACTTGCTGATCTCCATTCATGAAGTACAAAGTCTGTTTGGAGGCTACTGTTAAATAGCAATTCCAGAAAACCTCATAGCTTATGTTTCATGCAATTTGGAGGCATCCTGGGATATTGTCTTGGCCCTGCTGATGCAGTGTTCTTGGCCTTAGAGAGGGTATTGATGATCTGTTCCCTAGTTGTAGTAAGGAGAGCTATATTTGATGGTATTTCCTGAGGAGAGGTTGAGGGGGAGAGAGGGTCAGAAATGGGACTTGATTGGCTTCTGCATTTCAGGAGGCCCACCTACCTGATCATGGACTATGTTTTTCTTTATTCTTCCATTAAAGAGCTGGGGCTGGAGGGAGGGGGCATGTACTTGGCCACCTTATTGTGTGCCATGCCAAGGAGTAGTTTTTCTTTTTTTTTATTTGGTCTTCACTTGAAGAGGTGAGGCACTAGTTTGTAGGACCAGCACAGGGTGCTAGTTGAAAGTCTCTGTGCCTTTTATTATTTTGTTCACAATAGAGTGGTTAAAGAGAAGAATGGCTTATTCAACATTTCTTCATGTGTGCCATAGTGCAAAGTGGTCAAAGAGGACTTGCATTATGATATTTTGTATGGTTTTGTGATCAGTAGGTGAAGTTTATGCATTCACTGCTGTAACTCCTCATGAGTATGCTCAGTTTAATGATGTATTAGATGCACACTGTTTAGCACAAAGCAAGTCAATGTTATGGAATACTTATTGTGGTTTGTTGTTATTTGTTATACATTTATTAGAATTAGCCTCCAGTAACAGCTTTTCCAACAACCATGCAATAGTGGTAGTGACCAAAGCATTGAGGATACCAATATTGTTACAGGCCAGCATTCATTTATTGTATGTGAATTATAAAGTTTCAACAATTCACTTACTAAATGATACTAATGTTGCACCTGTTTGTGAGCTGTCATTCAGGTATTACAGATGTATTCAATCTGGCTCACCAGGGCAAAATGTGATTTACAACATGATGCTGTACTGTATTCAGAGGTGGACTTTATCAGTATCAGACTGTATTTAAATGCATATGTGCAGCTGATACAGCAGGAAGTACACATGCAAAATTCATATGTGCAGCAGATACAGAAGGATGTACACATGTAATATGGTGACTACACTGCTAAAATGCTTTATACTCCATTCACAATGAAATGACACGTGAATCAGTTCCCATGTAGCAGATGTCATTACACAATACTGCTAGCATGTAAATTGTTTTTGGCTTACATCTTCTATGCGTTAACTAACAATGTGGGTCTTACTATAACATATATCTAGATCATATGCATAGTCATATACTGACATTTCCTACACACACAACCAGGATGCCACAATAGTGACTCCACATGACTTTCTTGCCTTGAAGAACTTGCATTCTAATATATATCACATGACCAAGCCCTTCATTTCCAGACTACATACATCATCCCATCTGTTATAGTTAGACACCTGTAACTATGCATTGCAGCATAGCCTTCTGTTAATATGCTGTTCAAGTGACACTTCTGTACATGTGACAGTCCTTCAGTATTGCATTATATAACTACTTAGCATGTATTGACAGTCTCACTTCCTACCATTCACAATGTGCAAGTTATTGCCACAGGGTCTATATCACTTTGAACTTTTAAAAGTTCGAACGTCATATGGTTGACACCATATGATTGAACTTTTAAAAGTTTGAACGTTTCGATGGAGATCTCCATACAGTGTGGAATGGGAAGATTTCCCTTTTCTGCACTGTAGTGCGATCTCGGAGTTGGTATATTTAAACAGTGGGTGGTGTATGGGGGCTTCCCCCCCCTACTTAAACCGCTCAGGTAGGTTTTTTTTCTTTGGTTTATTTTTTTTATTACATTTTCAAACTTTTAAAAGTTTGATCATATGGTGTCGTCTATATGACGTTCGAACTTTTAAAAGTTCAGTTATGTAATATAGATGCACTGCCACAACTGTATGTTTCCACAATGACTGCTTGTATTCTAAGGATTGTACAGGTGGCATTAACATTCTCAATATGTTAACATTTTAACATGAGACTGGAGATACCGTACAACCATGCTGTGAGCCCAGGGGCATTCTTCCTCTCATTGCAGCTACCTGAGAGCAACTAGGTATAGCTACTTCAGCCACTGGGCTTACAATTAAAATGTAATCCCAGGGCACTAGTCTACAGTACTATATTCTTTATACCATAGCACAGTTTGTCTATGCTCAAAGAAGCTCTGAGATTCATAAGTTTATTAAAAGTGTTTGTATGCTCTGCAGTTCACCACTTGTTGGATTTTTATTCCATGGGCACAGAAATCCTACACAAAAGCTTCTGAGGTCTCAAACTTTACTTATGTCTTTTCTCCTACTTGTGCACATCCATGAGCTCTGTAAACATGAGCACTGTGACTTGTTTTCCACTGTGTGCTATTTCTCTGGATACATCTACTGTTCAAAAATGGGAATCACCTAGTGTAGCATTCAGTGACTACCTTCCCTGCATGTAAAATGGCTTGTCTTCATCAAGAGGAAGAAGAATAGGGACTGGTCACATTAACCATGTATATGTAAGGGGGACTGGTCACATTAACCATGTAGATGTAAGGGGGACTGGTCACATTAACCATGTATATGTAAGGGGGACTGGTCACATTAATCATGTATATGTAAGGGGGACTGGTCACATTAACCATGTAGATGTAAGGGGGACAGGTCACATTAACCATGTATATGTAAGGGGACTGGTCACGTTAACCATGTATATCTAAGGAGGACTGGTCACACTAACCATGTATATGTAAGGGGGACTGGTCACATTAACCATGTATATGTAAGGGGGACTGGTCACATTAACCATGTATATGTAAGGGGGACTAGTCACATTAACCATGTATATGTAAGGGGGACTGGTCACATTAACCATGTAGATGTAAGGGGGACTGGTCACATTAACCATGTAGATGTAAGGGGGACTGGTCACATTAACCATGTAGATGTAAGGGGGACTGGTCACATTAACCATGTAGATGTAAGAGGGACTGGTCACATTAACCATGTATATGTAAGGGGGACTGGTCACATTAACCATGTATATGTAAGGGGGACTGGTCACATTAACCATGTAGATATAAGGGGGACTGGTCACATTAACCATGTATATGTAAGGGGGACTGGTCACATTAACCATGTATATGTAAGGGGGACTGGTCACATTAACCATGTAGATGTAAGAGGGACTGGTCACATTAACCATGTATATGTAAGGGGGACTGGTCACATTAACCATGTATATGTAATGGGGACTGGTCACATTAACCAAGTAGATGTAAGGGGGACTGGTCACATTAACCATGTATATGTAAGGGGGACTGGTCACATTAACCATGTAGATGTAAGGGGGACTGGTCACATTAACCATGTAGATGTAAGGGGGACTGGTCACATTAACCATGTATATGTAAGGGGGACTGGTCACATTAACCATGTATATGTAACGGGGACTAGTCACATTAACCATGTATATGTAAGGGGGACTTGTCACATTAATCATGTATATTTAAGGGGGACTTGTCACATTAACCATGTATATGTAAGGGGGACTGGTCACATTAACCATGTAGATGTAAGGGGGACTGGTCACATTAACCATGTAGATGTAAGGGGGACTGATCACATTAACCATGTATATGTAAGGGGGGCTGGTCACATTAACCATGTATATGAGCCTCTTATAAGCAGGCACTGTAAACCTGTTTAGTTATACAAGAGAATATTAGCCTTTCATATTATATGTAGGAGATAATGAGCCCCATAAAAGTGGGCACAGCCTCCCATATTACATGTGACAGACTGGAAAAAGTCCTGTAATAAAGCCTTCATACTGGGCTCCAAGGAATATGAGCCCCACTGATGCAGAAATAGCCTTTCATTTTGGTTCTACTTCAAAACGTCAAAAACTCATATCATCTCATTTCAAAACAGCGAGACCATAAGATCGAAAATTCAAAACATCTAAAACTCATAATATCGAATCTCACAACATCAAAAACTACAAAGCAAATATAAATAACATCCCTTTCACCTATAACACCACCAAATGGAAAAACACACTTTTTACAATGTTTCTGCAGGTGGGCAAGCCCCCTGCACCCCTAAGTGGGGGGCTCTGCCCCCCACCTCCTAAATTAAATATACCAACTCCAAAATCGCACTACAGTGGGAAAAGTTAATTTCCTAACTCCACTGTATCGCTATCACCATAAAGAATGTACACATAATGTCTAAATCACTTACCTGTATGGCCTAAAAACATGTACAGAGTGGCATAATAAACACTATTTACAGATTGAACCCAGTTGCCACTCTGAAAGACTGTTTCTATAAGAGTGGTATGCTAGTGTTCATTCAGTAGTTGTAGTATAAACAAGGTATAATTTATCAGAAAGAACTGTGTCCAAAGGCAAAAAATCAGCCCTTAAAAATCCAAAATTGCTTTTAATAATCCACAGACAATAAAAAGAAACGAGCGCTTTCGCCTGGCGCATCCCAGGCTTTATCAAGTTGTGACATGCTGTGTGGCCATCCCCTTTATTTATACCACAAGATAGGCCATCCAATTAATCATTTAAAAAAATTGAACAGATTAATCAGTCAAATGATTATTTTAACAAATACAACTACACAATAATTTAAAAATATGCAGAATAAAATGAGCGATACAATCTGTGTGTCAATTGAATTTAAAAATAATAACCTAATGTATTAAAAATATACACGCAGACTTAATCCCTTACGTGAATGCCCAAAAGTGAATACTGTACTAGCATCAAATGGGCTAAAACCTAACCATTTGTTAGCAGTTATCAAGCACACTGCTAAATAGAAATGATGTAAATACCTAATTGGAGTAGTAAAAAACATCATGTAGTGACTATACCAAAGCATAAAGGTGTTAAATCACCACAACCCCTAACCAGTGGTCTGAAAATAAAACTAGCCTCAAAAGGTATACTACTTCAAATATAGGCCAAAAAATGATGACAGTGCATAATAGAATAAATACCTAATATATTATAGTTTGTTACTTCTAATTTTAAGCACACTCTTAAGACTGACGCTATCATTCAATCCAGGGAATCTAGTGGCGTCTAAAACTAATTGCCACATGAGTTCACGGTTTTCAAGGAGATTCTCCCAGTCTCCCCCTCTAGGGTCATAACTGACCCTCTCAAGAATGAAAAACTTAATGACCATATTACTACACTTCAAAGAGTGCTTAAAGAATGCGTTACTCTCTTTTTTCTTTTCAATATCGTATATATGTTCGTATATCCTTTTCTTAAGAGTCCTAGTCATTTTTCCCACATAAAATGCAGAACACCTTAGGCATATACCCAAGTAAACCACTCCAAATGAATTACAATTGTAATGTTCACGTGCTCTTAACATGCGTTTTCTAGATGGAATGAAGATGTGGTCATCATTCAGCATGAATGGGCATTGATTGCATGCTCCACATTTATACGAACCCTTCTTTCTAAATGAATTATTGCTGTTAACAGAGCACTGGTTATGCCCACCTTGCTCGAACATATCCTTTAGGTTTGTGTTACGTTTTCTAATGAAATGTATTTTATCTGGTAAAAAAGGTTTAATGTCATCTTGTGATGATAGAATAGGCCAGAAAATGTTCATTGTGTTTTCAATAAATTCTGAGTCCCCCGAATACGTATATACAAAGCCTCTAGGAATTTCAGTATACACCTGTTTGTTGTTACTAGGTAAAGGAAGACCATGTCCTAGAAGTGGAGGATAATATAAATCTCTTTTGGCCTTAATTTCAGCCACACATGTATTGACCAACCAACTAGGATACCCTCTCTCTTCAAATAGAGTTGATATAACCAAAATTTCATTCAGAAATAAATCAAGTGTGCTACACATTCTAGAGGCTCATATTATTTGTCCTCTAACTATTCCTCTTTTAGTGTATTGCTGGTGGAAACTGTCGAAATGTAAAAATGCATTAGAAAATGTTTCCTTTCTAAAAATCTGAGATGTGAATGTATTGTTGGTCTTGTCCTTCACAAGGGCCACATCCAAATAATGAAGGGAATGTTCACTGAGTTTGTAAGTGAAAGATAGAAAATCTGTAGAGGAACTAATATGGTCATAAAACTCCAAAAAACTATCTTTAGAACCTTGCCATAACAGGCAAATGTCGTCCAGATAACGTTTATAAAAAATAATATTGTTCTTCCAGTCAGATGCATGAATGACCATAGTCTCCCACTTGTGTAATACAATATTAGCATAGGAGGAGGCACACGGTGCTCCCATCGCCACCCCCTTGCACTGCCTAAAAAATTCCCCACTGAAAAAAATATAATTATTATTCAAAATAACTTCCATGAATTCAACTATTACGTTAACCATATTGCTGTTTAACCCTGATTCAGTAGCTAGAATCTCCGTAAACCACTCAATGCCAATACTGTGAGGTATACTTGGGAACAATTCGATGACATCAATAGTTACCATTAACAAATCAGGATGATAACTATTCATGGGAATACTAGCTAAAAATTCCCAAGAATCCTTACAGATGTGAGGAAGTGAGGAGACAAAACTCTTTATATTATGTTCCACAAATTTACTCAAGGGCTCCGTAATGCCACCTGCTCCTGACACCACAGGACGAAATTTAAGAGGTTCCAACCCTTTGTGAACTTTCGGAATTCCGAAGGTGTTCTGCATTTTATGTGGGAAAAACGACTAGGACTCTTAAGAAAAGGATATACGAACATATATACGATATTGAAAAGAAAAAAGAGAGTAACGCATTCTTTAAGCACTCTTTGAAGTGTAGTATTATGGTCATTAAGTTTTTCATTTTTGAGAGGGTCAGTTATGACCCTAGAGGGGGAGACTGGGAGAATCTCCTTGAAAACCGTGAACTCATGTGGCAATTAGTTTTAGACGCCACTAGATTCCCTGGATTGAATGATAGCATCAGTCTTAAGAGTGTGCTTAAAATTAGAAGTAACAAACTATAATATATTAGGTATTTATTCTATTATGCACTGTCGTCATTTTTTGGCCTATATTTGAAGTAGTATACCTTTTGAGGCTAGTTTTATTTTCAGACCACTGGTTAGGGGTTGTGGTGATTTAACACCTTTATGCTTTGGTATAGGTTCATAGGTTCATAGGTTCATACTAGGCTATCTGCCCGAGGGCATTTACAAGCCTAGCCCATCGTTTTGTGGCTTACGCCACCCCTTAAGTATGGGGAACTATACCCATTATTTTGCTGTGCCTCTGTCAAGCAGTGACACTGAGGTAATCCCTGGGGTATATTTGCGATCTCCCATCCATTGGTCAAGACTTCTCTTGAACAAGGCTAGCGAGGTGCTCTGCCTCACATATACCGGGATTTTGTTCCACAGCATAGAGTCTTTGGGTGATGAATCTATCCCTCCAGCACGTCCTATTAATAGCCGAGGTTTAAGTCTCTTGTGGCTCTGGTGGATCTAGATTTTTGAGGTGAAGCATATTCATCAAATCTGGGTTTGACATGGCCTTGTATGTTAGGCAAAGGTCACCTCTGAGCAAGCGATGGCGACTGAATAGAGCTAGAGTTCTTTCAGTCGGGCAGCATAGGACAGATTTTGAGACCCTTTATCCTTTTGGTGAGGAACTTTTGTGGCCTCTCCAGCTGCTGCAAGTGTCGGGTCAGATACATTCCGAATGGGGCATTGTACTCAATCATTGGTCTGATGAGTGATGAGTAAAGGGAGACCATGACCTCCCTAGATCTAGATGAGAATCCCTTCATGATAAGGTGGGCAATGTAGAAGGTCTTCCTAACTACTTTAGCTACATGGGTGTCGAATGACAGACTACAATCAACCTGGGTCCCCAAGTCCCTGATAACTTCTTCTGTGCTCAGTGGATTGCCACCTATTTGGTAGCTGGGGGTAACCTTGTTTTTCCCGAAGGGTATGACTATGCATTTTTTGGCATTTAACTTTAGGCCATGGCTCTGGCACCAGTTATCTGTTTCTGAGAGACCCTTCTGAAGGATATCTGTGTCAGATGCGTTTTCTACTATGGCTCCCAGTTTGCAATCATCTGCAAACTTTGTCAGCCATAACCCTCCTGTGTTTGCTTGTACTTCGGAAAAGTAGATGCCAAGCAAGAGTGGGCCCAGGACTGAGCCCTGTGGGACCCCACTTGTGACAGGCTTTGAGTCTGACATGGCGCCAGCAACTCTGACCCTGTGGGTTCTGTCACTCAGCCAGTTTGCAACCCATCTTGTGATGTATGGGTTAACATTTAAGCTGCTGAGTTTTTCAATGATACCCGAGTGAGGTACTGTATCGAAGGCCTTCCCCAGATCCAGGTAGGCTGTATGGACTGCCTTTCCCTCATCAATGGCTTTGGTGACTGTTTCCAAAAAGTCAACCAAGTTTAAAAGGCATGATCTGCCTTTGACAAAACCAAACTGCGTTGGATCCAAGGTCTGCAAATTCCCTATGTCTTTATTTATGAGGTCCATTATGATCCTCTCCATGGCATTGCAGATAAGGCTAGTCAAGCTAATAGGCGGTAATTTCCAGGGTCGGTGGAGGCACCGCCTTTGTGAAGTGGGACCACAGTTGCAGTGCGCCACTCCTGGGTACATATCCAGAGGTAAGACTTTGATTAAATAGCTGTCTTAGTTGTGGGTTTAATTCCTCATTGAGTTCGTGGAGCACACAGCCGGACACCATCGGGTCCCATGGATGCAGTGTTTTTGCTTTGGAGAGAGCAGTTTTAACTTGGGCGTTGGAAATGTTTGGGGGGCTGCAATCGTTTGGTATAGATATCTCTCCTTTTGGGGGGGAGGGGGGGGAGAAGTTCGCACTGAACCTGTCAGCCAGTATGTTGGCAATGTCTGTAGGATCAGTAATCTTCACATCATTTTGTACTAGTTCTGAGCATATCTGGGAGTTTCCTCCCAGGTTTCTAACATAGCTAAAGAATGCCTTATGATTGTCTTTTGAGTCTTTAGCTATTTTTCTCTCAAAATTTGCTTTGGATGATTTTATGAGAGCTCTCAGTTTTCTACTTATAGTGATCAAGGGTGTCTTACCTTTTAAGGGTTTTGCTCTATCTTGTAGTAGCTTCCTCCTTTTGTTGTAGAGTTTGTTTATGGCTGGGGTCCACCAGAGTGGACGCTTGCCTTTGGTACAGAGAGTCTTTGTTTTGCTTGGGATTGCCTTATCCATGCAGTCCTGCAGGTGCTGGTAGAAGGCATTTGTGAGTGATTCAGCGGCTTGAGTACTGTTTTCCCGCTCGGGGCCTTAAAGGAGACCACACTAGTCTTTAGAAGTGTGAAGTCGGCTTCGAGAAGTTTTTACTGTGGTCTTTTTATTTCAGGTGGGGTGGGATGAGGACCTTCAGCGAGATTAGTTTGTGATCTGATCTCACCAGTGAGGGTATACTTCGGTGTTGAACATTGTGCTCCCATGTTCGTGATGATGAGATCAAGTATGTTATCTCCTCTTGTGGGGATGGTGACTAGTTGTTCCATGGCATTTGAGTTTATGAATTCCAGGAACTTTTGGGCTAGGGTGTTTGGGCTTGAGTAGTGTTCCCAGTCTATATTAGGGTAGTTGAAGTCACCTAGTATGATGGTGTTTGGTGATACATTTATCCCCTCTAGTGTTTTCAGGAAGGCCATGTGAGGTTCCTGAGTTTGTGAGGGTGGCCTGTAACATGCTACAATTTGCAGAGTAGTCCTGCCTATGGTTAATTGCACCTGGATGGTCTCCGATGCATCGTGCCACCAGTCTTGAGGTGTGGGTGTCCTTGATGAATATGGATACCCTCCTTTCTTGGTATTGTCCGGATTTCGGGGCGGGAACCCATGATATGAGGTAAACCCTGATAGTGCTGGGGTGCTCTCAGGAGCCTTGAACCAGGTTTCTGTCACAGCACAGACATCGATGTTCTCCATCTTGAGAAGGGCCTCGAGTGCGTGCATTTTGAGATTTAGACTTCTGGCATTGAGCAGCATTACCCTTAGTTTTTCCTTTTTGTGTTCTAGGGTGGTAGGTTTAGAATTTGAGCCTTGCCTAAAAAGGCACTATGGGGTGGCAAGAGCCTTTGCCAATATCCGGAATCCCAGGGTGACAGGTGCAAGCCGAAGCAGCGTGGCTTGTCCAGCATGTCATCCCAGGCAGACAGACACTGGATCCCCTTTGAATGACACCAGTGGTTAAGCCAATTGTTAAAGCTGATCATCTTATCTCTGTATTGTGGCATCATTCTTGGTGAAGGTAGGATACTGCTCAAGGTCAGGGTCATACCTGCCTGGGCTACATAATCAGAGAGCTCCTCAATATCTCTTTTCATGTAGTCCAAGGAGGTACGTCTCAGGTCGTTTACACCAGCATGGACAATGACTGAGTCATATTTGTACCTGCTGTTGAGAGACCTGAGTGCTTATGTGGTGGATTCTAGCGCCTGACAGGCAGCTTACTGTGACCTTCTCCTTACTCAGTCTGGTGAGCGGGACGCCAGTGTGTCTGACTATGGAGTCACCAATGACTAGTGTGTCTGGCATTGTGTTTGGCCTTAAGGGCTGTGACTGTTCGACACTCTGACTGTGAGGTCTATGTGTTGCAGGTGCTGTGTTCTGAGGTGGTGGTTGTTTGGGTGTCTGCTTAGGTGGCCTCTGCTGTTTTGGTAGATTTTGTTCAGAGCCTCCAGTATGTCTTTGTGTGTTTATGTGTATGATTTGAGGTTGTGATGGTACTATGTGAGACTGGGTCTATAGTGTGTGTGGTAACCTTCTCCTCCTGACTGGTCTTGCCAGTCCTATGTTGAGAGAGCACAGACTCCAGTTTGGCCGTATAGTTGCATCTCTCGCATGTATTTGTGTTTTGTGGGAGGAGGAGAGGGTTGTCTGTGTACATGAGGCAATTGTAACATTGCCTCAAAATTCCCAGGTTCACCAGCTGAGCAGGAGAGGACACTAGCAACTGATCCGTCGACATGCTAGAAGGAATAGACAAAAACTTGAAAAAGATTCCGGGGGACGTGGGTGACAGAAATGGGGGTTTGCCTTTTTGGGGTACTATCTATGACAAGAGTGTCGTATCAAGGTAATAAGTACTGTAGGAGCAAGTGCTAGGTTTAACAGATAGAGAATATTCTACTTGGAGTCAAGTAGAGAAGATCTTTATAGTTATAGGATACGCTGATTGGATCAGTAGTATAGTCTGAGGAAGGTAGTTTTAAGGGAAAATTTGAAGAGTGGAATTTAGGTAGCACTAATAGTTTAATTCTGCTTAACCGGCGCTGCCCTAGTGTGCAACAGTAGCAGCTCCGCGCTAAATCGCGCTAAATCGGCGCTGGCGTAGCGCTTTAGCGCTTTTTATATCAGGGGGCTGGAAGAAGCTAGGAACTGGCCCAAAACGACCAATAAACTACAAGTTGCTGGCTGAAACCTCACAAAACTGGACCAACAGGCAGCTCAATGCTTCCCACTCCCACTGGTAAGCAAAGGAACTTCCTCCCTTCCAAATTAGGTAAAGAATCAGTAACAGGAACTGCAAACAAAGTCCAGGGATCAGCAAGCTCTGAAACTGGACTAATCTAGCTTAGCAAGGCGGGAAAACAAGAGATATTTTTCAAGAGACAAGCAGGACAGATACAGTAAACACTTATAAATGCTATAAATCGGCTATCACAGCCTACACAAACAATTTGCAACAGTTACAGATATTTAAAGTAACAAACTTGGAAACAAGTGCAATATCACAATAAATGCAGAATAAACAGTAGCAATGTATCAGCAAACAGGCGAAAATACAGTAGCAAGATAAATAGAAGTGGAAAGCCACTAAAAATACTTATATCTGGTAAAGTCGCTTTTTCAGCTCTCTGAAGCTTGGAATACTCTGCTGGCCACCACGAGGATCTAGTGCTGAGTAGGTACAAGCCAAAAAACGCGCGTTTAGCGTTTTTTATATCAGGGGGCTGGAAGAAGCTAGGAACTGGCCCAAAACTACTCCAATTAGGTATTTACATCATTTCTATTTAGCAGTGTGCTTGATAACTGCTAACAAATGGTTAGGTTTTAGCCCATTTGATGCTAGTACAGTATTCACTTTTGGGCATTCACGTAAGGGATTAAGTCTGCGTGTATATTTTTAATACATTAGGTTATTATTTTTAAATTCAATTGACACACAGATTGTATCGCTCATTTTATTCTGCATATTTTTAAATTATTGTGTAGTTGTATTTGCTAAAATAATCATTTGACTGATTAATCTGTTCAATTTTTTTAAATGATTAATTGGATGGCCTATCTTGTGGTATAAATAAATGGGATGGCCACACAGCATGTCACAACTTGATAAAGCCTGGGATGCCAGGTAAGCGCTCGTTTCTTTTTATTGTCTGTGGATTATTAAAAGCAATTTTGGATTTTTAAGGGCTGATTTTTTGCCTTTGGACACAGTTCTTTCTGGTAAATTATACCTTGTTTATACTACAACTACTGAATGAACACTAGCATACCACTCTTATAGAAACAGTCTTTCGGAGTGGCAACTGGGTTCAGTTTTCCGGTCCTCTGAGGTCTTCTTTTGGTTGTTTTCTTTTGTCGTTTTCTTTTTACGTTTATGGCGGAGGATTCGGATAACGCTGATCTGTTCAACACACCTGCTGTACTGTATGACGAGCCTGAAGAGGCCCCAGTAACGCGTAAAGAATTTAACCAAGTGGTAGCGTTACTTACTCAGATTAGCAACGCTTTGACTAATGGCAGCACTGACCGAGACGTTTACATCCCGGGGAATCAGCAACATGATGCATTGTTAAACAGGAGAGCAGTTAATACTCAGGAGCCGAACGGCGCTGGAGGAAATCAGAGTTCCATACCTACGGTAACTCCTACGGATCGCTGCAACAAAGAGAAGGAACCGAATAAAACCACTACTGACTCTAATTTCAATGGGAGAGCTTTTAATTTTAAAGCATGGACAGAATTCCAACCAAGCTTCAAACAAGGTACTTTTAATGTATGCTCTGACAAACTGGACTCAGACTTTGATGTTTTTAACAAAAAACTTTATACCTATAAGAACACGCAATTGGAAATTAATTATTTAAGTGAATGTCTTAAAGTACAGAGAGTCCCGAAAGGGTTGCGTGTGTACAAATTTCCTAATGGTGCTAAACTTGGTTCAGCTTTGCATTCTCAGCTGGTTGAGTTGTTCAATCGTACAGGGCTTGAAATGATGGAATTGATGATAAATGACTACCAAACTAAAGCTAATACAATTTTAAATGAGTTAACTACACTGAATGATATGATTGTAAAACACAAAAACTTTTTAGGCTACAAAAAGAAATACGATGAAGTATTTCTTGAAGTAGACCAACATTGCCTCAAGGTATTAGATAGAAAAACAAAAAAACTGGAAAGGGACCTGCTAGAATATAGAGATGGCAGAGCTTATCCCTTACCAATGGGCCAAAAATTAAACACGACAAGTCACATCAGTTCTGACAATTTGGCAGGGAATGACAATGTCCCTAACACTCCTGATGTGGATCCCCCAAGGAGGAGTGAGCGATTAGCGCAAAAGGGAGGCAATAGTTCACCACATTTTTTTCAGTTCCCCCAGGGCAGACCGATGGGGAGGAATCAGTCTTATCACCAACAGAATTGGGGGAGGGGGCGCAGATAATTTCTATGCTTGATGGCTCCTCTAATGCAGAAATTATTGAATCTAGTAATAAATGTATGGTGGTGGCTAACAATAATTTCACAATTTACAATTTTACTGAGCAAATTATTACACCTGACTATTTTGAATTATTCACTAAAGGACTTCATTTTGTCCCTGCTAAGTCATCTTATTTACCTAAATTACTTGTGGAACTAAAATTGTTTATTAGGAATTTAAATTTGTCACTTTATTTCAAAGGCCAAAATGTCACTGATAGTTCAATACACAGAAGTAGTACTTTTAATCCACCCACTCACCCAAGTTTAAGAACTTATGAGGAGTTAGTAGAAAAAGAACTTAGAAAAAATTGTGGCAAGTTCGATAATTTAAGCATTAACAATTTTGATGTTAACTTAGAGGAAGTGGTGAACAATTTGAGAAAGAATGGAATCCGAGTAATGAAAGCAGATAAAGGGGGGGGGTAATTTTGATGCACTGCTTCGATTATGAGAATTACATGCATGACATCTTACAGGACACAAGTACATATGAACAAGTCTCTAGGAATGAAGTCAATGTAGCATATGCCAATATTAAATATTTGATTAAAGATCATTTGCTACAAGGATGTATCAATGAGAAATTATTTAATTTTTTACATGTTCCTAACCCTAAAATTCCGATTATATTCAGAATTCCGAAAGTTCACAAAGGGTTGGAACCTCTTAAATTTCGTCCTGTGGTGTCAGGAGCAGGTGGCATTACGGAGCCCTTGAGTAAATTTGTGGAACATAATATAAAGAGCTTTGTCTCCTCACTTCCTCACATCTGTAAGGATTCTTGGGAATTTTTAGCTAGTATTCCCATGAATAGTTATCATCCTGATTTGTTAATGGTAACTATTGATGTCATCGAATTGTTCCCAAGTATACCTCACAGTATTGGCATTGAGTGGTTTACGGAGATTCTAGCTACTGAATCAGGTTTAAACAGCAATATGGTCAACGTAATAGTTGAATTCATGGAAGTTATTTTGAACAATAATTATATTTTTTTCAGTGGGGAATTTTTTAGGCAGTGCAAGGGGGTGGCGATGGGAGCACCGTGTGCCTCCTCCTATGCTAATATTGTATTACACAAGTGGGAGACTATGGTCATTCATGCATCTGACTGGAAGAACAATATTATTTTTTATAAACGTTATCTGGACGACATTTGCCTGTTATGGCAAGGTTCTAAAGATAGTTTTTTGGAGTTTTATGACCATATTAGTTCCTCTACAGATTTTCTATCTTTCACTTACAAACTCAGTGAACATTCCCTTCATTATTTGGATGTGGCCCTTGTGAAGGACAAGACCAACAATACATTCACATCTCAGATTTTTAGAAAGGAAACATTTTCTAATGCATTTTTACATTTCGACAGTTTCCACCCGCAATACACTAAAAGAGGAATAGTTAGAGGACAAATAATACGAGCCTCTAGAATGTGTAGCACACTTGATTTATTTCTGAATGAAATTTTGGTTATATCAACTCTATTTGAAGAGAGAGGGTATCCTAGTTGGTTGGTCAATACATGTGTGGCTGAAATTAAGGCCAAAAGAGATTTATATTATCCTCCACTTCTAGGACATGGTCTTCCTTTACCTAGTAACAACAAACAGGTGTATACTGAAATTCCTAGAGGCTTTGTATATACGTATTCGGGGGACTCAGAATTTATTGAAATCACAATGAACATTTTCTGGCCTATTCTATCATCTCAAGATGACATTAAACCTTTTTTACCAGATAAAATACATTTCATTAGAAAACGTAACACAAACCTAAAGGATATGTTCGAGCAAGGTGGGCATAACCAGTGCTCTGTTAACAGCAATAATTCATTTAGAAAGAAGGGTTCGTATAAATGTGGAGCATGCAATCAATGCCCATTCATGCTGAATGATGACCACATCTTCATTCCATCTAGAAAACGCATGTTAAGAGCACGTGAACATTACAATTGTAATTCATTTGGAGTGGTTTACTTGGGTATATGCCTAAGGTGTTCTGCATTTTATGTGGGAAAAACAACTAGGACTCTTAAGAAAAGGATATACGAACATATATACGATATTGAAAAGAAAAAAGAGAGTAACGCACTCTTTAAGCACTCTTTGAAGTGTAGTAATATGGTCATTAAGTTTTTCATTCTTGAGAGGGTCAGTTATGACCCTAGAGGGGGAGACTGGGAGAATCTCCTTGAAAACCGTGAACTCATGTGGCAATTAGTTTTAGACGCCACTAGATTCCCTGGATTGAATGATAGCATCAGTCTTAAGAGTGTGCTTAAAATTAGAAGTAACAAACTATAATATATTAGGTATTTATTCTATTATGCACTGTCGTCATTTTTTGGCCTATATTTGAAGTAGTATACCTTTTGAGGCTAGTTTTATTTTCAGACCACTGGTTAGGGGTTGTGGTGATTTAACACCTTTATGCTTTGGTATAGTCACTACATGATGTTTTTTACAACTCCAATTAGGTATTTACATCATTTCTATTTAGCAGTGTGCTTGATAACTGCTAACAAATGGTTAGGTTTTAGCCCATTTGATGCTAGTACAGTATTCACTTTTGGGCATTCACGTAAGGGATTAAGTCTGCGTGTATATTTTTAATACATTAGGTTATTATTTTTAAATTCAATTGACACACAGATTGTATCGCTCATTTTATTCTGCATATTTTTAAATTATTGTGTAGTTGTATTTGTTAAAATAATCATTTGACTGATTAATCTGTTCAATTTTTTTAAATGATTAATTGGATGGCCTATCTTGTGGTATAAATAAATGGGATGGCCACACAGCATGTCACAACTTGATAAAGCCTGGGATGCGCCAGGCGAAAGCGCTCGTTTCTTTTTATTGTCTGTGGATTATTAAAAGCAATTTTGGATTTTTAAGGGCTGATTTTTTGCCTTTGGACACAGTTCTTTCTGGTAAATTATACCTTGTTTATACTACAACTACTGAATGAACACTAGCATACCACTCTTATAGAAACAGTCTTTCGGAGTGGCAACTGGGTTCAGTTTTCCAATCCTCTGAGGTCTTCTTTTGGTTGTTTTCTTTTGTCGTTTTCTTTTTACTATTTACAGATTAACAGAATAAACTATAACATTTACATGTTTGATGATACACTACTCATTTTTATATATTTTCAGTGTTGTGAAATTCGATGTTATGAGTTTTAGATGTTTTGAATTTTTGATCTTATGGTCTTGCTGTTTTGAATTTATAGATGTTATGAGTTTTTGACGTTTTGAAGTGAAACCCTCATTTTACATGTGTTACAAAACAGGCTAATAAAGTCTGGTGATAACCTTGTAAAAGCAGACATTTTCAATAATCAAAGTGTAAACTACTGTATTACATGGACCTGATAAAGCTCATGTGTAAGTGTTTTTTTTTTAATATATTTCTATGAGTTTATATCGGAACATCGAAGGCTGATAAGTCCGAAGCTCACAACTTCGAACTTCAAACCCTGAAAGCCGACAACATCGAACCACAGAAGGGAGATCGCCATAGAGTGCAGAAAGGGAAGATATCCCTTTACTGCACTATAGTGGGGGGTGCAGGGGGGCATGCCCCCTGCATAGAGCATTTTGTTTTGGGGGGGTAGTTAGTATTTTATTTTGTACGGACGATGTTGTTAGCTTTCGAGGTTTGCAGTTCGAAGCTGTGAGCTTCGGACTTGTAAGCTTTCGATCAGCTGATATAGACCCTAGTTCTATAGTGGTAGCTCATGGTATTTTGTCATATTTTGTTTATTAAAAGTTAAAACTAAAAATAAAACTTTTTAACTAAGTATGAGGTTCCACAGGCTCCTGAGCTGGTACACCCTGACAGGTCTTTCAGGAATATTCAAACAAGGGACTAACCTCTAAGTTTTGGGATTGGCTCTTTGTTTTTCCATCTCCCAGATTATCCTCCAATCACCTCCCATGGACCTTCCCACAATTGTCTGTAAGTGACTTTAAATAACTAATCTGTTGAACGTAATCTATTAAAACAAGAACAGTCATCCATCTACCTGCTTAACTGAATAAACTACTGGAGACTTCAAGAAGGCATCTTTGTTCCTCCCACATGCAGGGTATCAAGAGACAGAGTTTCCTAGATCTGCTAGCTAAAGTGATTTTACCTGGACTAATCATTTATACTGAGTTTCTTCTTAGTTCCATCATATTCTGGGTTACAGGTGGGACACCAGACTTCACTCAAGCCCTCTGAATTACCCTGTTTTCATTTTTATATGTGGGTAATTTACCATAACACCTTCATTTTTGTTTATTTAACAAATATAAGGCAAGGAAAAGATTTAAGTTGTTTAACATGGTAAGTCTGTTCAAACATCAGTTCATTTCTATGTAATTTACTGCATTTGTTTAATTTTACAAGATATGTGACATTTCTTTATAAAAAAATAAAATAAAATGTCAGTGAAATTCCCAAACTGGGCACTAGTTGCAGTATATACAGTGTCACCTACTGTATCAGCTTTCTTTGTCAAATGGTTATCTTACTTGTCAAATGACATTATTATTTATGAAATTCTTTCATTTTGTTACATTGTAGCGTTGTTCCTCTCAGTCCTTACTTAAATGTGGTAACCATAAGGAAAAAATGGTTAAATTATACTTAATAGCATTTAATGAAAATAATTACAGGTGTTAACTTCTATTCATGTTGAAAAAAAGTGTGACACATTCAGTCATCTCCTTCTGTCAACATTTCAGTTTTAAAGTTATGTAAATGTGTCCCTGAAAGGCCATAAATATTTTGGGAGTTCTCTCACATGAATCTATTTATAGATAACAACCAGTTTCTTGTTAGGCTCCACCATCTCATATTTACGTATTCTAAGATACCCTTAATAGTATTGAGGTGTTTGCGTAAACTCATTGAGGTTAAGCATATTTACCATCCAGTCTTTATACTGTCTGCTAGAGCCCAGTTGCACCTCATCATGACCGATAGTATGTGTTCTGGCCACAAACAGGTGCTGCTCAATGTGTAGGGCTACTTAACATCTTGCATATTCGATAAGCAATGCTGCTCATCGCTCAACAATGGCCAGTCTTGTAGCCTTTGGCATCCCGTGCACACATTTATTAATGAATCCCTGGAAAAGTTTTTGATTTGGAGATTCATGTCATAAGAAATCATTTAACTATCAGTGGTTTGCTGAGATCCATCATAGGTTCATAGAGGAATACTAGACAAACGGCATATATTACTGCAATCAAACCAACTAAATTACTGTTTTTATGTATATATTCTATATATAATACTGTAATCACATCAACTAGATTCCTGCTTTTATGTATATATTCTGTATGTATTACTGTAATCAAACCAACTAAATTCCTGCTTTTATTTATATATTCTGTATATATTACTGTAATCAAATCAACTAAATTCCTGCTTTTATGTATATATTCTGTATATATTACTGTAATCACTATGTGTAACACTCTTTCTACTTCTATACCAATTAATGTTTATTTTTTTTTTCTGTATCTGGCCAATACTTTAACACAAATTGTTCAAGACAACACACAAAAATAAAAATTCAAACTTTTTACCATGCTTTAATATAAATCATTCATTCTCACTCTTCAAAGTACATTACCGGTCATTTTTTAAATTACTGAGAAATGTTCCTTATTCTCAAATCAGCAAAACTGCAACAAACATTCTTATAGGTTCACAGGTGTATACTAGTGTACTGACCACAAGGGCCCTTTTAAGACTAGCCATGTATCCCAAATCACTAACAAGTTCTGGTACCCTTGATAAGTGTAAGCAGGGGCTTGGGAGATGAGACATTTGCAAGCAGGGGTCTGGGAGATGAACCATTTACAGGTTGCCTGTGCCCATTTGAGACATGGGTGCCAAACCAGGAATGGATTTCCTATTCCCCATTCAATTGTCCAAGCTACAGTTGAATTGGGTTAGGGAGGAACTCTGCTTCACATGGATAGGGAGCCTGTTCCAGAGAAGGAGTAGTCTCTAGGCTACATACCTGTCTCTCCAGCAAGTCCTATTTATATCACAGACAAGGTTTAAGTCCTTAGAATGAGTACTTATTCTTAGGAAGAGCTGTTTGATATGCATCTCTGCAGATTTTCCATTAGAAACAAAACACAAAAGCAAGCTCTGTCCTAACAAATTTAATTGTTAACAGGAAAAAATATATATTTTCAAATCAAACTTCCTGTGGTTTTAAAGTTTACTTTTAACAATATAAAATTGTTGTCTTACTCCTTGCAAGAAGCTGCTATTTCATTTTGCAATATTTTTGCTGGAAAAGATGCAAATAGTCTTGATTTATCTGGTCACAGAGAAACAGTTAATCTAATACAGTTTTTTTATATTTCACATAGTTTTATTAAAAAGTAGATGCCTGAAGTTCCACACACACACAGATATATATATATATATATATATATATATATATATATATATATATATATATATATATATATATATATATATATATATATATATGTGTGTGTGTGTGCATATGTATATATATATATATATATGTAGGTATGTGTATGTATGTATGTATATATATATATATATATATATATATATATATATATAGTGTGTGTGTGTGTGTGTGTCTATAGATAGATACATATAGATATACATATAGATAGATATAGATAGATATAGATATAAATATAGATGTACACTGCTAGTAAATATGATATTTTTTATTGCAAATGTACTGTTTGCAGGGAGAAAACTGTTATGTTAGAAGTGCTTTTAAAGGCTATATCAAAGGATACTTTGTATCATGCTGCTTTTAATGTCTGAGTTACACAGTTGTTACATTTTAACTCCTTTCATCCATAGTTGCCTCCTTCTGCTTTTAATTGCATCAGCTCAGCTGTGCCACTATTTCTTTAAATGTAGTTGTTATGTGGAGTCTTAGTTTAGCTTTTAAGGCTGTCTTTAACTTCCCACTGAGAAAAACATTTACTATTCAAGCAACTTTAAGTGCTTTGCTGTTTACAGTGACTATTTCTCATTATTATGTCATTTTAAGTAAACAGAGCAGAGAGCAGAACACATACTAGATTGACCATACATTTCTATCTGATATGAATAGGTGACTAGGTTATGTAAACTTCAGCATTATTGTAAATGCAGATTGTATTACATTATATTATATTATATTATATTATATTATATTATATTATATTATATTATATTATATTATATTATACTATTAAAAGGGACACAAAATATGTGTCTTTTTTGATGGAGTACATTACAGCACAATCTTTTACTGCAACCAAATGTGCACTAATATACCATGGATATTTTTTTTTCACTTTACACGTTTTGATCTTAAATAAGGTTAACCTTTGAGTTAATAAAGTCATAATTCTAACCTGACAATTCTGATCATAGTAGAACACATAGTAGTTGCAAATATTGTTATAGTTCTTACAGGTGGGAACTGATACTTCAGTTATAATATAAAAAAAGTCTTTCAGCTTTTTCCCCGGTTAGGGGTCGCCACAGCAGATCACTGGTTCGCTTATGATTGGCGTTCGATTTTTATGGTGTGGAGTTGCCAGCCCGGCATGCAATCTTCAGAGAAACTTGTTAAATAAAAAATGTAGAACTATATAATACAGTTGTTTATAAACAGGGTTATAAAATGTCACCTTGCTTTTTTTTTTTTTTTTTTTTTTTTTGCTTTGAAGTATGCAAGTACAAAATTACTCTTTTCTGATTTTTTTTTCTTGGCCAGTAAAACATTGTTTTTTTATACAGTTAGAAATTAGTTTTTATACAGTTAGAAATCCTTCTATAGTACACTAGAGTAGTATAGATTTGGGTTTTTCATTTTTTGTTCACTTGTTTTGAATCCACTCTGAAGCAGATGTGTTGTTTGGGTTAGGCCTGGCAGCTGTGTGGGGGCCCTGTATGGCATGTACAATTGTTTTGCTTATGAAATGTTATTACATTTAAATGTCATAGTATATACTGTGTACAGTGCCCTTGTCTGCTTGATTACATGCTTATCATTAATTTAAAAATTCCTTCACACATATGTGACTTGGCATATTGTTTATGTGCTCATTATGGACATATATATATATATATATATATATATATATAGTTCCCCTTTAGAAACTCGAACTTCAGATGACCGAACGCAGAAGATCGAATTTTCAGAAACTCAAAATTCTAAAGGGTAGGGAAAAGACATTACAAGAATGTCTTTACAATGTTTTCGCAGGGGGGGCAAGCCCCCCTGTACCCCTCACACCGTCCTACTTAAATATACCAACTCCGAGATCGCAGTACAGCATAGATGAGGGAAATCTCCCGTTCCGCGCTGTATGCAGAAGCACACAACAGGAGGATTTCTGTTCCTCCACTATAGTGTGGTAACGGAGCTGATATATTTAAGCAGGGAGAGTGCAGGGGGACTCAGCCCCCTGCAAACATGTAAGTGAACTGTTCTTTTTTTTTTTCTTTCTCTTCCCTTCACAATTTCGAGTTACTGAAAACTCAAGATTCTGGGCTCGAGCTTATGAATTTCAAGCTTTCAGTAATTCGAAGTTGTGAAGGGGAACCATATACATACATACATACATACAGTGGATATAAAAAGTGTACATACCTCTGTTAAAATGCCAGGTTTTTGTGATATAAAACATGAGACCACAATAAATCTTTCAAAACTTTTTCCACCTTTAGTGTGACCTATAACCTGTACAATTCAATTGAAAAACAAACAAATCTGTTAGGGGAAAAAAATATAAAAAATAAAAAACGTACGCTGGTTGCATAAGTGTGCACACCTTTAAACTAATACTTTGTTGAAGCACCTTTTGATTTAATTACAGCATTCAGTCTTCTTGGGTACACACCTGCCAGCAATTAAAGAGACTCTGATTAACCCCAAATAAAGTTCAGCTGTCCTAGTAGGATTTTCCTGACATTTACTCAGTTGCCTGCTACAGCAAAAGTCATGGTTCGCAGAGAGCTTACAAAGCATCAAAGGGATCTCATTGTTGAAAGGTATCAGTCAGGAGAAGGATACAAAAAAATGTGCACAGCTTTGGATATACCATGGAACACAGTGAAGGCAGTCATCAAAAAGTGAAGAAAATATGGGACAACAATGACATTGCAAGGAATTGGATGTCCCTCCAAAACTGATGAAAAGACAAGATAAAAACTGGTCAGGGGGGCTGCCAAGAGACCTACAGCAACACTGAAGGAGCTGCAGGAATTTCTGGTAAGTACTGGTTGTGTACTACATGTGACAACAATCTCCCATAGTCTCCATATGTCTGGACTATGTGGTAGTGTTGCAAGATGGAAGCCTTTTCTTACACAGAAAAACATCCAGGCCTGGCTAAAATTTGCAAAACAATACATCAAGTCTCCCAAAAGCATGTGGGAAAATGTGTTATGGTCTGATGAGACCAAGGTTGAACTTTTAGGCCACAATTCCAAAAGGTACATTTGGCACAAAAACAACACTTCACATCACCAAAAGAACACCATCCCCACAGTGAAGCATGGTAGTGGCAATATTATGCTTTGGGGTTGCTTTTCTTCAGCTGGAACTGGGGCTTTAGTCAAGGTGGAGGAAATTATGAACAGTTTCAAATACCAGTCACTTTAGCCCAAAACCTTCGGGTGTCTGCTAGAAAGCTGAAGATGAAGAGGAATTTCTTGTTTCAACACGATAATGACCCCAAGTATACATCCAAATCAACAAAAGAATGGCTTCACCAGAAGAAAATTTAAAGTTTTGGAATTGCCCAGCCAGAGTCCAGACCTAAATCCAATAGAAAATCTGTGGGGTGACCTGAAGATGGCTGTGCATAAGAGATGCCCTCCAATCTGACAGATTTGGAGTGCTTTTGCAAGGAAGATTGGTCAAATATTGTCAAGTCAAGATGTGCCATGCTGATAGACTCCTACCCAAGAAGACTGAATGCTGTAATTAAATCTAAAGGTGCTTCAACAAAATATTAGCTTAAGGGTGTGCACATACAACAAATTATTTTGTTTAAGGGTGTGCACACTTATGCAACCTGTGTATTGTACGTATTTTATTTTTTATATTTTCCCCTAACAGATTTGTTTGTTTTTCAATTGAATTGTACAGGTTATAGGTCACATTAAAGGTAGGAAATGTTTTGAAATTATTTATTGTGGTCTCATTTTTTATATCCCAAAAACCTGGCATTTTAACAGGGGTGTGTACAGTTTTTATATCCAGTGTGTGTGTGTGTGTGTGTGTGTGTGTGTGTGTGTGTGTGTGTGTGTGTGTGTGTGTGTGTGTATGTATGTATATATATATATATATATATATATATATATATATATATATATATATATATATATATATATATATATAAATACATACATACATATTAAAAATAAATAATTCCAAATGTGAAAAAATATAGTACAGATGATGAGTCAGATAAAACTGTGTTAACTTGAAAAAGATATTTTTAAAAAAGAATAATTTGTCAGGGTGGGGATTTGGCCTAATGGTTAAAGGGTGTACCTCACAGACACAAGGTACAGAGCTCAATTCTCACCCATGAAAGGAAATTGGCTAGGCATAAAATGTCTTAAAAGGGCAGCTAGCCTACTACCTACCTACCTACTTATGAACCTAGGGATGAAATAATAGAGAAAGAAACTGAAGGGCACAGAGACAAATCCAAATAAAGCAACTTTTTAAGATGGTAGCCAAAAGAAGAAAAGGTAATACAAGAAGATTAGTCAATCTATGCAAGAGTCATTAGAACACTTATTAGCAGAAGAATTACAGTTTACCGATATCCAGGCTGTAAAACTCTCCAAGCTAATTAATAAAGCAGAGTGTGACAACCCAACACTGGACCAGTCATCAACGAGACTCAATCCTCACCAATGGCACCAGTGGGGGATGTACATTGAGAGGATGACAAGGTACATACACAGTATTACCAGATGCAGCTCTCTGCATCAAGTGCAATTTCCCTTAACAGCACACAGATACCCCAGTCAGTCTGGAGCTGGTTTCTCCCTCTTTCTCCAGATCCCCAATAAGATTCCCCACTCACACAGCTATAGAGTTGAGATATCAGCTGAGTGGACAAGCCAAGACCTCTAGCACCCTCTTTGTCCAACTAGTGCTTTATGTCCCTGCCCAAGTAGCTGCCATACACACTCTTTGAGGTTTGATTTACACACACACCTTGGAAAGGCTGGCACAGGTTTACTAGATATGCCCTGTTTTGCCCAGGCTATAAGGTAGTTATCACTGCCACCAGCCAGCTCCTTATCAGCTAATTTAAGGCCCTTAACAAAGGGTGTGCAATCTTACTGTGTAATGTCCCTATTAATACAAATGGTAGTTTGACCAAGAGCAAGGCTATTAAGAGTGGCCCACAGTTTCACCAAATAAATATGTAAGTACTCTCTGAACTTAAACATCTCTAGACAGATCATCCACAATGAAATGTTTAAATATATTTAATAATAAATAAAGGAACAATACAGTACTAAATATATATTTACAGTGACATCAGAGTTCAAAATCACAGGAAATATTTAAGACAACATTGCAGGACAGTCTCAAATAAATGAAGAAAAATATCTAAACTAAGCTTTGCTATATTCCTGACTATATCTAAGAGAGTTACTATTCCCTAGAAACTTACTTACAGAGCAAGGCAGATGTAGTGAATGGATCTTCTCTAGTTGTTGTTGTCAGGTCAAAGACAGAATATAGAATGTGCGTCTCTCAGAGCGTTCTCAAATTAATATCTCAAATATTACTGCTGGGCTAGCTTGCAGAATGATATAATTTCTTGTCATCTGACTTCTAGTCCCCATGTCTAAAACAAACATTGATGGCAGCTGATAGCATTTAGCATCTACCTTTTAAATACATAGACAAGGGCTTTTCCTCAGATCTTTGGCAAATGCTAGAAGTCATAAAATAATAAAACACTTCCAAGACGATACAGAAATCCTTTCAGCACAGACTCTGAGTCTCCAGGTTAGCCTATAAAGTAATTGAATTTCAACTATTTTTCTAAAATTTACTAGACTGAGGTTAACCTCCTGTATCCCAGTTTCCACTGTTAAAATACATACATCTAAACAGTTACAATAGTGCATGTACATTTCTGTTCTTTTCCAGTAGGGTACACTGTGGATGCATTTCAAGCACTTTGCAAAAACTTTTTCAACACACACTTCTGTACCAGCAGTTTGATATATACATGACATACAGTTCTAATACATTTGTAACATAAGCATCTTATATAGAGCATGTTGATATTCACAAATGACATATAATTATTTACTAAATTCCAGATAGCTGTGCTGGCAATATCTCCCTTTGTCACACAGAGAAACATGATCTAAAGTGCGCTTTAATTCATAGGAAAGGGCAAGAAGACTTAAGAAAGCAACTACTGAACACCAGAGGTTCACAAACTGCAGAAATGATAAATTAAATCTTCGCCAATGACAGTTCTGACAGAATGATTTCACACTTTTGAAGACACAAGATTAGGACAAAACAATATATAATATGAAACATTGTACCATACAAAGTACAGTCTAGTACTTGGTGCTGAGGGTTAAGGTTATTATCTGCAGTTTTTGTGGTATGAAGTTTGATTCCCTCTACCCTCATTTACCTCCTGTGTACCTTTGAGCAAGTCACTTAACCCGATTCTGCTTGGGGACAACAGGGAATTTGGACTAGGCTACTGAATATAATTTTTTCACTAAAGATTCAGCAAAAATTATGTTCATAGGTTCATAGGTTTTATAGGTAGGTACTAGGCTATCAGTCCTAGGGCCTATACAAGCCTAGCCATAATGATTTCTTGGCTATTGCTTCCCACAAATATTCACTTTCCTGTACCCCTGTCTAGCAGGGCAACTGATGTGATCCCCAGAGTGAATTTCCTATCTCCCATACAATCGTCAAGGTTCCTCTTGAAGAGGGCCATTAAGGTGCTCTGCCTGACATGTATGGGCAGCCTATTCCAGAGCATTGGGGAGTCTCTGGGTCAGGAACCTATCCCTCCACATGTTCTATTCATCGTGATGACAAGGTTAAGATCCCTGGAGCATGTGGCTCGCAAGGATTGGGATTTCTTTACATGTAGCATGTCCAACAACTCTGGGTTTGACATGGTCTTGTATGTTAGGCAAAGATCACCTCTAAGTAGGTGATATGTGGCAAAGTATAGCTGGAGTTTCTTTAGACAGTCAGCATAAGGCATCTGCTTTAGGCCTTTGATTCTTTTTGTGAGATATTTCTGTGGTCTTTCTAGTTGCTGCAGATGTCTTGTGAGGTACATACCAAACAGGGCATTATACCCTATAATGGGTCTACTGAGGGATGGGTACAGAGGGACAATGACCTCCTTTTTTCTAGATGAAAAGCCCTTAGTGATGAGGTGTGCCATGTAGAAGGATTTTCTAACTGTTGTGGCTATGTGGATATTAAAGGTGAGACCATTGTCCACCTGTGTCCCTAGGTCTCTTATCACACTTTCGGTGTTTAGTGTACTGCCACCTATGTGGTAGTTCACAGGTACATGTTTTTTTCCAAAGGGGACAACTATACATTTTTTGGCATTTAGCTTGAGCCCATGGCTCTGGCACCAGGCATCTGTTATGGTAAGGCTCTTTTGTGGTATATCCACCTCATTTGGGGATTAAATAATGGCTCTCAGCTTGCAGTCATCTGCAAACTTTGTAAGCCAGAGTCCCATAGTGCTGGCCTGTACTTCAGAAAAGTAGATGCCAAACAAGAGTGGTCCCAGGACAGATCCCTGTGGTACACCACTTGTCACTTGTCTGGAGCTGGATTTGGAGTCGGCTACTTTTACAGTGTGTGTTCTGTCAGTAAGCCAGTTTGCAACCCATCAAGTGATGTACGGATTAATACACAGCTTAGTAAGTTTATCTGTGATTCCAGAGTGGGGGATAGTGTCGAAAGCCTTGGTGAGGTCCAAGTAGGCTGTGTGAACTGCCTTACCCTTGTCCACGGCTCTGGAGACTGATTTGAAGAAGTCGATTGGATTCAGGATGCAAGATCAGCCCTTCATGAACCCAAACTGGGTGGGGTCCAGTGTTTGAAGGTTGCCAATGTCTTTGTTTATAAGTTCCATGATAATACGTTCCATGGCCTTGCAGATCAGACTCATCAGACTGATGGGACGGTAGTTCCTGGGATCCAAAGTGGATCCCTCCTTGTGGAATGGGATGACTGTAGCTGTGTGCAACTCTGTGGGCACGAAGCCTGAGGGGAGGCTATGATTAAATATGACACAAAGGTGAGGTGCCAGTTCATTTTGTAGTTCATGCAGTACACAGCCTGGGATGTTGTCTGGTCCCATGGATGCTGCATTCTTGGTTTTGGAGAGTGTGGTTTTTACCTGAGTGGCCATGATTACTGGAATTTGGCATTCTTTCTGTATTGAGATGGGCCCTTTAGGGGGTGAGAGGGGGGTGAAGTTGGCACTGAATCTATCTGCCAGGATATTGGCAATATCCTTGGGATCAGTATATCTAGTGCCATTCTGCTGTAGCTTAGAGCAGATCTGAGCATTGCAATTTAGATTCTTGACATAGCTATAGAATGCCTTGTGGTTGTCTTTGGAATCTTTGGCAATTTTATTTTCATAACTAGCTTTGGAAGATTTTATAAGGGATCTCAGTTTTCTACTGAGGCTGGTGAGAGAGTTTTTTGAATCCTTGGTTCTTCCTCTTTTCTGCAACAGATTCTTCCTTCTGTTGTACAGGTTGTTTATAGCAGTGGACCACCAGATTGGCTTCCTCTTTTTAGAGGACAGCATCTTGGTTCTATTTGGGGTGGCTTGGTCCATGCACAAGTGAATGTGCTCGTAGAGCACTTTAGTGTAGGATTCAACAGTTGAACATCCAGTTCCCATCTGCATGGGTGTCATGAAGTCTGTTACTTTTGTGAAATATGACAAGCTGTACAGAGCTTTGAAAGGTAAAACTGCTTACATCCATGCTAGCAATGCTTTGAGGTTCTTATACTGTTACTTCCTGTCAAAGATTATGTTACCTTACTTGAGGTTAGAACTTTCTGTTTAAGCAGCTTTGCTTTGTAAGACTCACTGGTTTGACTCAGTGGAATTAAATGGTCGGATTTTTTGGCTAAGGAGGAAAGGGGGAAATTGCCTAAACAGACTAGGCTAACAGAATATGCCCTATTATTGACTCATTCTCCTCTGTAGTCTCTTGAAGTAAACTGACTCCTTCTTTTGAAAATTACCTCAGCAGTTTATCTAGACAGTTGTTTTCCTCTTGGAGTGTTTGATGGACTTTTAACAAGCCCAGGGCAGCAAAGAAACAAGAGGAAAGACAGCGTACTTCCCAGTCAGGTGGTTCATGCCTATAACTCGTGCTTGTCTTTTCACTACTGCTAAATGGTCATAAAATTCAGACATCGATAATTTACAGCTACCTTCAGATAGCAGATGTGGTGGAACCAAATAACTGTTCTACAAAACTGGGAATTCATTAACGTTCACAACATGAGCTGTACACCTCACACTAGAAAGATGCTTCCAGTGAATGCACCCCTTTGGGATCCAGGAAAATGCTACCCATGATGAGATGAAATGTCATTATCAACTCATTTGAGTTTTTTCTTGAATTTTATTTACTGCCACAGTGTGCAAATTGTGGCTGATCTGGATGTTGTGGTAGTAACCTGCTGCTCAGGTAGGCAGTAAAACCCCCCTCCAGCCATTCTTAACACACACACACACACACACACACACACACACACACACACACACACACACACACACACACACACACACACACACAAAACACGCCACTGTCCCTACCCTCTCATGCTTCTCACCCACCCTGTAATACTTCAGTGCCATTACAGCTCACTGACTGGGAAGTAGGCTGTGTTTACCATTACAGCATGTATGTTTTATACCCTAGTGTCTAGTGTGCCCCCCACCTCCCAATCCCTGTTACATTGTTGATGCCATTATGGCACTTTAAAGAGTCATCCATGGTGGTCCAGTTGTCCCCCCAACCACATACCCTGTGTGTAGTTATGGTACTTATCCTTGGTATGCAATGGTTCCACATTTCTTATTCCTGTACTACCATTGGTGTCATTACAGCACTTTAAAATGCACCCAGTGGTTCCCCAATCCCTGTTATGTTGGTGTGTGCCTTAGGGCACATCATGGAGTAATCCCTGATATCTAGCATATCCCCAAACCCCATTAGTTCCGCTATGGCACTGTATCCCCCTACCATGGTTGCCATAGTAACATCAATGCCATCACAGGATTTAAAGCCTTCCCTGGTATCTAGTGTATACACAAAATCCTGTTGGTGCTACTACAGCACTGTATTCCCCCACCCCAGTCTCCATAATATCATTGGTACCATCACGGAACTTAAAGCATACATTGATATCTAATGTATCCCCCAAACCCCACTGATGTTGCTACACCACTTTATCCCCATCCCTGCAGTCCTCATAATAATATTAGTGCCATCACAGCACTTAAAGCTTTTCCTTGTATCAAGTGTATCCCCCCACCGCCTCCAATCCTTGACATAACATTGTGCTGGTATGGCACTTTGCACATTTCTCCCTGGTGTCCAATGGTTCTCTTTATCCTTGATCCTTGTTTAAAATGTTGAGGCCATTATGGCACATTTTCAGTAAGCCCTGGTGTCTAGTGTTTCATCCCCACCATGTTCATGTCTAATGGTTGGGGGGAATGACTGCACTGAACTACACAACCAAACACTTTCTTGAATTGCCTGACCATGCAGATAGCTTCCTGGGGTGGTTCTGGGGAGACACCGCATGGCTAATTAGTATATACCTCTACCACCCAGAATGCCTCATTACCAGCATGGCCATGGGGCCAGCGCTTCACAGTGTTGCATGCCTGCATGCTTGCTGAATGCCATTATGTGTACACAGAATTCAGCGCATGTTTTCATGCCATCAATTTGTTCAAAACTTTTTCTTTGACATTTCTCTATGCAGCAGCATAACTGTTTGTATAATTAACACCAAACTGTATTGCATAACTTCTATCTCAGAAGCTTGTAAGCAGTTGCTTACTAATCTATATAAGGGTGCTTGTACAAAACAGGTGAATTATAGGTGTCATCATCCACCTTTTGAAGAAAGAAGCTGTTTAGCTAAAGCCATCATATGTTAATAGCAAAGCTGGTTCATTTTAACAATGTACACTAACTGCATTGTTTGTCAGCCTGCAGTAAATAAACAGTTGCACTGTGGCAAAGAAGTAGGAGTGGGTGAGTTCCAGGTGAAAACATTGAATTAACTAGACATTGGTGGAGTAGTATGTGGAAGGACATAATAGTATCTCTGGATTGGCAAACCAAGGTAGCAATCCCCATTTTCAAAAAGACTGACATTATTGGTTGTACCAGCTATACAGGTTTCACATTTCTCAATTTCTTGGGAAAGTGTATGTCAGGATGCCAGAATCCAAGAGTCAAGCCTCAGATTCAGAAGCAATGTGGATTCTATCTTAGCTGTGGAACAGTAGGTCAGCTGTTTGTCCTAGCAGAGATATTGGAGAGATCATGGGAGTTTGCCCAGGCATGGCTTTTTGGAAGTGCAACAAAGGTATATGGTCCCATGGCCTCTGATATTCTTGGACATTAACAGTAAGAATTGTGCCCACATTCTTGTTGATAAGACAAATACATTCCCTGAGGACACAGGACTCCAGAAAAATATGTTTAGTTTCTCCTTTTGGTTATGATAGTCATACACAGCATGTCAAGATGTTGTTAAAGTTAGAAAAGAATCCAGCCTTGGAAAGTGAGACAGTCATCTTTATTATTTGCAAATGATGTTGTCCTCTTAGCCATTGGTGACAGTGACCTCTATCCAGCACTGCAGTGATTCAGTGCTGTGTACAAATCAGTTGGGGTGGAAATCACCACTTCCAAATCAATGACCATGGTTCTGTCTCAGAAATAAAGTGGATTATTATGTGGGACATGTAGGGGTAGTACCTCAGCTGGAGGAGTTTAAACATCAAGGTCTTGTTCACTAGTGAAGGGTGAGGGTACCAAGAGATGGACATGCAGATGTATGCAAACAGCAGCAGCAGCAATACTGCAAGTGTTGCACCAGACTACAAAGTGATGTAAGGGCTGAGACGTAGACTGAAGCACTCAATCACCATTCATTCTGAGTCCCCAACCTCACCTATGGTCATCACCTTTGGTGGTGACACAATGGCGAAAATTATTTTCCTCTGCAGAAAAGCTGGACTCCCTCTCCCTGATAAAGTGAGGTGGCCTGCAATCTGGGATGACCTTTGATTTCAGACAGTACACTTCCATATTGAGAGGAGTCAGTTCAGATGGTTTAGGTACCCTTTCAGTATACTTCCAGGTGCCTGCAATGAGAGGCATACCAGGCATGTCCCACTGTCAGAAGGCTCATAGACAGACCCAGGACACATTTGACAAAGATTATAGCTCAGCTTGCTTGGGAATACTGGGATTCCCACAGGATGAGCTTGGGGACTCTTGCCAGAGACAGTGAAATCTGGCCTACTCAATCTAGAACACTATGACTGCAACACTTACTAGGACAAGCACTTTAGAAAATAGATGTATGCAGAATAAATAGATTGGCAGACAGATAGACAGACTTATAAATGGAAGGACAGATGAATGGATGGCTAGATATATATAATGTATTTATTCCTGCCAGATTTAAATGAGCTAGGTTTTGAGTGGTATTATTTTTATGGCTGGAATCTGATTTCTTTTAAGTTATACTTCCATTCATACACAAGGTGATGCATAACTATTACAGGACTTTGGTTTATCCCTGGTGCTTCCCTGTTGTGATCTACCTAGTACTGAACTCCTGACTGTGACAAGAAATGTTTGATTATCTCAACTAAGAGGTGTGTTTTTGGAACAATCTAAGGATATTAGGAATATGTCATCCATTAGCCCAGTGGCAAATATTTTAAAGAAAAGCATAATTCAGACTCAAATAGCATAGTCGTTTATGTTTTGTTTCATGTAATTCATTCACAATTATATTTGGATCCATCAGAAAGTTGGTTGGGAGGGTGGCCTAATGGTTAAGGTGTTTGCCTTACAAACACAAGGTGCAGAGTTTGAATCTCACAAGGGATAATTGGCTAAGCTTAAAATGGCTCACAAGGGCAGTTAGCTTAGTACTAATCTATGAACCTATAACAAGTAACTAAAACAAAAGGAGATGTCAATTTTTTAAGTATAGAACATGAGCACCTCAGAACATGTATAACAAGCTTCCCTTTAAGTATCTATTATTTGAGGAATATGACACCAATTATACTGTTGTGATTCAATAATTGAGATCAGTATTTGCTTTTAAGCATTTAGTTCTGTTACTTAGACCTTTTTGGTTCATCAGTGATAGCAAAGGCCAAGGCACCAGTGTATATCGTTAGAAATGAGCCTGCTTCTCGTTACCTTGTCATCCCAAGTATGTCTACGACATAATTGTCATAAAGTTATTTTGACTAAGCTATATCCTTGTGCTACTTTTAATTTAATAATTTCCTTGTTATATCACCTTCAGACATAATAACAGGTGTTCTGTCTCCCCCTCTTGGCCATTCGGCACGCGGTTCACTGCATTCTTCCCTCTCCTTGGTGCTAAAGGTTTGGAGTAGTTTTGCAGACTTTTGGCACATGCTTGCCATCCTTTGCCTGTTTTCCCACAGTTCATCTACAGTGCTACAAAACAGATCACCCTTCTTTTGTTACGCTTGTTTGACTGTTACTCTGCAAATTAAAAGCTAATCCCAACAAGAAACTGCCTTAAAGCATAGAATGATCTTCTACCTGTGCAACCGCTGTGAGCAATAATCAACCAAAAAAGCTCAAGACTAACATACTGGAGTTCAAATTTAATAAAATTAAAAAAAAAAAAAAAACATAAAACACACAATATGTAGGGTTAATCACTTTCATCCATAATGCACTTCATCAGAACTAAACTAAATCACTTCTGCCAGACATATTTAAATGGTACAGTTTGAATCACATGATAATCATTCAACCAATCATACGAAACATGATTTAGTTGCAGCAATTTGCACTAAGTGATACTAAAAGAATACATAAAGGTGTGTACAAGTGGTCACAATACAATAGCCTAAAATGTGTCCAAACTACAACTGCACACTTCAAATAAATATAAGAATAAATATTATGAATAGATATTTAAAATTTAATTCTATTAGCTTTCAGTTTTAAAACACTTATTGATAGCATGAGTGAGACATGAGCTGGGATTTGATCATCCATCCAGACATGCAGGAATTGAGGGTTGTAGGTCAGCTTCCTGTATCTGAGGGATGAAAGATCAGTTGTATTAGTTTTTTCATGTTGTTTCTTTTTTTGGCTGATGTGTCCCTCTGATGTTAAATACTAGTAAACTGTTTACTTCACATTAAATGCATTGCATCAGTGCCTTCCTCTTTACTAAAACTGTATTTTCTCAATCTGTATGCTGTTCTGGTGCTCCCTGTCAAAAATCCTTGTTTTCACTACTTTCTCAGCTTTACTGAATCCCTCAAAAGTATTAATCTGTTCTTTTTCAAGTTAAGTCCCTTGCCTAACATTTTAGAGTTTTTCTTCTTCTTCTGATCTATCTAAAGATTATAGCCCTCAGCTGGTCTACCTGTTTATATTTGCTTAATTTAGGAAAGCAAAGGACCCAGGCTAGCATTACTCCTACTCAGCAGTTCTTTCCTACCCCTGCACCCTCTCCTGCTCATCACAACTCACTCACCATCCAACCCCAGAGCAGTAGTTGGGGTGAAGTGAAGGTATAAAAGACTGTATGTCTTATGACAGTGTGAATCTTAAAATGTCAGAGCACCACCAACCACAATGCCTGCTTTATATTTGCAAGAACACACTAAGTCTGAATTAAAGGGGGTATTCATGCCACCCTTAACCCCCACATATTTATTTTAAAAGTGAGGAACTGTTGTTTTTAAATGAAAAAGTTATATTTTGAAATAGTCCTTTACATTGCAAAACTATACATCTGATATGCTAGGACACTTTTTAGTTTTGTACAGTGAGTTTAAAGTTTTCACACAACTGAAGAAAAGTAAGGTGGTGGACCCCCCCTTACAAGCTAGATTAATGATGGTCTCTACTTTAAATACATTTATTTAAACAGCACTATACAAATGCAAAAGGAGTGCAACAAGATGGCTGTCCATGGTTAAGAGCCATATTTATAACAAATACAAAGGAAAAAATATAAGGGTGCTAAAAGTTATTTATAATGAAAAAAGTACAAGATAGAGCTATTCTACTGTTTTAAAAATGGCCACATCAGTCAAGCAGCTCAGTTATATTTAGTGGTCAATTCTTCTCTTAAAAGGTTATCATAGTTTTATAGGTTCATAGGTAGGTACTAGGCTATAGGCCCTAGGGCCTATACAAGCCTAGCCAAAAAGGTACCCTGGCTTTTGCCACCCAAGAAAATTATTTTCCTGTGCCCCTGTCCAGCAGAGCCACAAAGGTGATCCCCGGGGTGAATTTCCTATTTCCCATCCAATCATCAATATTTTTCTTGAAGAGTGCAAATGAGGAGCTTTGTTTGATATAGATAGGTAGTTTGTTCCAGAGTATGGGAAGTCTCTGGGACAGGAATCTATCCCTCCAGCAGGTTCTGTTTATTGTGATGACAAGGTTTAGGTCCCTAGAGCGTGTAGCTTGGAGGGATTTCTTTAAGTGGAGCATGTCCAACAGCTCTGGGCTTGACATAGCTTTGTATGTTAGGCAGAGATCGCCTCTAAGTAGGCGATATGCAATGGAGTAAAGCTGGAGTTTTTTGAGATGGTCTGCGTATGGCATCTGTTTGAGGCTGGTAATCCTCTTTGTGAGGTTCATAGGTTCATAGGTTCATAGGTTCATACTAGGCTATCTGCCCAAGGGCATTTATAAGCCTAGCCCATAGTTATGTGGCTTTCGCCACCCCTTTAGTTTGAATAAAAACTATGCCTATCATTTTGCTGTGCCTCTGTCAAGCAGTGACGCTGAAGTAATCCCTGGGGTATATCTGCAATCTCCCATCCATTGGTCAAGATTCCTCTTGAACAAGACCAGAGAGGTGCTCTGCCTCACATGTACCGGGATTTTGTTCCACAGCATAGGGAGTCTCTGGGTGATGAATCTGTCCCTCCAGCACGTTCTATTTATAACCGTGTCAAGGTTTAAGTCTCCCGCCTTTGTGGTTCTGAGGGATCTAGATTTTTTGAGGTGAAGCATATTCATCAAATCTGGGTTTGACATGGCCTTATATGTCAGGCACAGGTCACCTCTGAGCAAGCGGTATGAGACTGAATAGAGCTGGAGTTCTTTCAGTCGGGCAGCATAAGACATATTTTTGAGACCCTTTATCCTTTTGGTGAGGAACTTTTGGGGCCTTTCAAGCTGCAGCAGGTGTCTGGTCAGATACATTCGCAACGGGGCATTGTACTCAACCATAGCTCTAATAGGTGATGAGTACAGGGGACGATGACCTCCCTTGATCTAGATGTGAATCCCTTCATGATCAGGTGGGTGATATAGAAGGTTTTCCTAACTACTTTAGCAACATGAGTGTCAAACGAAAGGCTACTGTCAACCTGGGTCCCCAGATCTCTGATGACTTTTTCTGTGCTCAGTGGATTGCCACCTATATGGTAGCTAGGGGTAGCCTTGTTTTTCCCAAAGGGTATGACTATGCATTTTTGGCGTTTAACTTCAGGCCATGGCTCTGGCACCAGTTATCCATTTCTGTGAGGCCCTTCTGGAGGATATCTGTGTCAGATGTGTTTTCGACTATGGCCCAGTTTGCAGTCATCTGCAAACTTTGTCAGCCATAACCCTCCTGTGTTTGCTTGTACTTCAGAAAAGTAGATGCCGAACAAGAGTGGACCCAGGACTGAGCCCTGTGGGACACCACTTGTGACAGGCTTTGAGTCTGACATGGCTCCAGCAACTCTGACCCTGTGGGTTCTGTCACTTAGCCAGTTTGCAACCCATCTTGTGATGTATGGGTTTACATTCAAGCTGATGAGTTTTTCGATGATACCTGAGTGGGGTATTGTGTCAAGGCCTTTGCCAGGTCGAGGTAGGCTGTATGGACTGCCTTTCCTCATCAATGGCCTTGGTGACTGTCTCAAAAAGTCAACCAAGTTTAAGAGGCAGGATCTGCCTTTGACAAAGCCAAACTGAGTTGGATCCAAAGTCTGCAAGTTCCTATGTCTTTATTTATGAGTTCCATTATGATCCTCTCCATGGCTTTGCAGATAAGGCTTGTCAAGCTAATGGGGCGGTAATTTCCAGGGTCTGTGGAGGCACCGCCCTTATGAAGTGGGACCACAGTCGCCGCGCCACTCCTTGGGTACGTATCCTGAGGTGAGGCTAAGATTAAACAGCTGTCCTAACTGTGGGTTTAATTCCTCATTGAGTTCATGAAGCACACAGCCGGGGACACCATCCGGTCCCATGGATGCTGTGTTTTTGCCTTAGTGAGGGCAGTTCTCACCTGGGCATTGGAGATGTTTGGGGGCTACAATCCTCTGGAATAGATATCTCTCCTTTTGGGGAGGGGAGAAGTTTGCACTGAACCTGTTAGCCAGTATGTTGGCAATGTGTGTAGGTTCAGTAATTTTCACATCATTTTGAACTAATTCTGAGCATATCTGGGAGTTTCCACCTAGGTTTCTAACATAGCTAAAGAAGGCCTTATGATTCTCTTTAGAGTCCTTGGCGATTTTTCTCTCAAAATTTGCCTTGGATGATTTTATGAGAGCTCTTAGTTTTTACTTATAATGATCAAAGGTGTCTTACCTTTCAAGGATTTTGCTCTATCTTGTAGTAGCTTCCTCCTTTTGTTGTAGAGCTTGTTTATGGCTGGGGTCCACCAGACTGGACGCTTGCCTTTGGTACAGAGAGTCTTAGTTTTGTTTGGGATTGCCTGATCCATGCAGTCCTGTAGGTGCTGGTAGAAGGCATTTGTAAGTGATTCAGCGGTTTGAGTAATGTTTACCACTGGCTCAGGGGCGTTAAAGGAGACCACACTAGTTTTTAGAAGTGTGAAATCGGCTTTTGAGAAGTTTTTCACTGTGGTCTTTTTTGTTACAGGTGGGGGCGGGATGAGGACCTCCAGCGAGATTAGTTTATGATCTGATCTCACCAGTGAGGGGTATACTTCCGGTTTTGAACGTTTTGATCCCATGTTCGTGATGATGAGATCAAGTATGTTTTCTCCTCTTGTGGGGATGGTGACTAGTTGTTCCATGGCATTTGAGTTTATGAACTCCAGGAATCTTTGGGTTAGAGTGTTCGGGCTTGAGTAGTGTTCCCAGTCTATATTAGGGTAGTTAAAGTCACCTAGTATGATGGTGTTTGGAGATACATTTATCCCCTCCAATGTTTTCAGGAAGGCCATGTGAGGTTCCTGAGTTTGAGAGGGTGGCCTGTAACATGCTACAAATTGCAGAGCAGTCTTGCCTATGGTTAATTGCACCTGGATGGTCTCCGATGCATCATGCGTTGCCACCAACCTTGAGGTGTGGGTGTCCTTTATGAATATGGACACCCCTCCTTTCTTGGTGTTGTCCGGATTTTGGGGCCGAACGTATGATATGAGGTGAAACCTGTTAGTGCTGGGGTGCTCTCAGGAGCCTTGAACCAGGTTTCTGTCACAGCACAGACATCGATGTTCTCCATATTGAGAAGGGCCTCGAGTGCGTGCATCTTGAGATTGAGACTTCTGGCATTGAGCAGCATTACCCTTAGTTTTTTCCTTTTGGTGTTCTAGGGTGGTAGGTTTAGAATTTGAGCCTTGCCTAAAAAGGCACTATGGGGGTGGCAAGAGCCTTTGCCAATATCCGAAGCCCAGGGTGACAGGTGCAAGCCGCCTTGAAGCAGCGTGGCTTGTCCAGCATGTCATCCCAGGCAGACAGACATTGATCCCCTTTGAATGACACCAGAATTTAAGCCAATTATTAAAGCTGATCATCTTATCACTGTATTGTGGCATCATTCTAGGTGAAGGTAGGATACTGCTCAAGGTCAGGGTCATACCTGCCTGGGCTACATAATCAGAGAGCTCCTCGATGTCCCTTTTCATGTAGTCCAAGGAGGTACGTCTCAGGTCGTTGACACCAGCGTGGACAATGACTGAGTCGTACTTGTACCTGCTGTTGAGAGACCTGAGTGCTTGCGTTATGTGGCGGATTCTAGCGCCTGACAGGCAGCTTACTGTGACCTTCTCTTTACTCAGTCTGGTGAGCGGGACGCCAGTGTGTCTGACTATGGAATCACCAATGACAAGTGTGTCTGGCATTTTGTTTGGCCTTAAGGGCTGTGACTGTTTGACACTCTGACTGTGTGGTCTATGTGTTGCATGTGTTGGGTCGTGAGGTGGTAGTTGTTTGGGTGTCTGCTTTGGTGGCCTCTGCTGTTTTGGTAAATTTTTGATCAGAGCCTCCGAGTATGTCTTTGTGTGAGTATGTGTATGATTTGAAGTTGTGATGGTACCATGTGTGACTGGGTATGTATTGTGTGTGGTTACCTTCTCCTCCTGTCTGGTCTTGCCAGTCCTATGTTGAGAGAGCTCAGCCTCCAGTTTGGCCGTATAGTTGCATCTCTCGCATGTATTTGTGTTTTGTGGGAGAAGGAGAGGATTGTCTGTGTACATGAGGCAGTTGTAACATTGCCTCAATATTCCCAGGTTCACCAGTTGAGCTGGAGAGGACACTAGCAACTGATCCCTCGACATACTAGAAGTAGTAGATAAAGAGACTTTCAAAGGACTCCGGGGGAAGTGGGTTTTAGGCTGGTGGGGTACTATCTATAATAAGAGTGCTTTATCAAGGTGCAAGTACTGTAGGAGTAAGTGCTAGGCTTTACAGATAGAGAATAGTCTACTTGGGAATCAAGTAGAGATGAACTTTTCAGTTATAGGATATGCTGGTTAGATCAGCAGTACAGCTCGAGGAAGGTAGTTTTAAGGGAAAATTGGAAGAGTGGAATTTAGATGGCCCAAATAGTTTAACCTTGTTTAACCGCCGCTGCTCTTGTGTGCAACAGTGGTAACTCCACGCTAAATCGCGCTTACACGCGTTTAGAGTGTTTTATAGCAGGGGGCTGAAGGGAGCTAGGAATTGGCCCAAAACGACCAATGGACTACTAGTTTCTGGCTGAAACTTCACCAAATCAGACAAAAGGCCGCTCAGTGCCTCCCACTCCCACTGGTAAGCAAAGAAACTTCCCTCCTTCCTAATAAGGCAATGGATCAGTAACAGGAACTAAAAACAAAGCCCAGGGATCAGCAACTCTGAAACTGGACTACTCTAGTTCAGTAAGGCGGGAAAACAAGAGATTTTTTTGTTTTATTACAGAGACAAGGAAAAAACAGACAGTAATTGCTGTAAATCGGCTAGCGCACTTTAGTGTGTAGCCTACAGAAACAATTTGCAACAATTAGTAACTTAAAGTGCAATAAACAGTGTAAAATGCAGAAATCACTTAAAGTAGCAATAAAACAGGTGAAATGCAGTTGCTAGCTTAAATAACAGTGGGAAAGCCACAAAAAATACTTATATCTGGTAGAAAGTCACTCTTTTAGCTCTCTGCTGCTTGGATCACCCTGCAGGCCACCACGAGGATCTGTGCTGAGGTATTTCTGTGGCCTTTCTAGTTGTTGTAGATGTCTTGTGAGGTACATACTAAAAGGGGCATTGTGCTCTATAATGGGTCTAATGAGTGATGAGTAGAGGGGAACAATGACCTCTTTTTTCCTAGATGAGAAAACTTTTGTGTTGAGATGTGCCATGTAGAAGGATTTCCTGACTACTGTGGTGATGTGATTATCAAAGGAGAGACTATTGTCCCCCAAAGTCTCTTATCACACTTTTGGTGTTAAGTAGACTGCGACCTATGTGGTAGTTCATTTTATACAGAGTTTTTACCAAAAGGGATGACAATGCACTTTCTGGCATTGAGCTTGAGGCCATGGCTTTGACACCAGGCATCTGTCTCAGTGAGGCCCTTTAATAGGATGTCCACATCGTTAGGCGTTTCGATTATGGCTCCTAGTTTGCAGTATTCTGCGAACTTAGTTAGCCAAAGACCTTCTGTGTTAGCCTGTACATTTGAGAAGTAGATACCAAACAGGAGAGGACCCAGGACTGAACCGTGTGGTACTCCACTTGTCACTGGTCTGACGTCATATTTGGAGTCTGCTACTTTTACAGTGTGGGTTCTGTCAGTGAGCCAGTTGGCAACCCATCTTGTGACATAGGGATTTATACCTAGTTTAGTGAGTTTATCTATAATTCCAGAGTGGGGGATGGTGTTTAAAGTCTTGGCGAGATCTAGATAGGCTGTGTGAACCACCTTACCCTCATCTACAGCTTTAGTGACCATTTCAAAAAAGTCTATCAGGTTTAGGAGACATGATCTGCCTTTTACAAACCCAAACTGGGTGGGGTTCAGAGTTTGGAGATTACCAATGTCATTGTTTATAAGTTCCATGATGATACATTCCACAGCCTTGCAGACTAGGCTCATCAGGCTAATGGGATGGTAGTTCCCTGGTGGCTCCTCCTTTGTGGAGTGAGATAACCATCACTGTGCACCATTCAGTGGGCACAGAGCCTGAGATGAGGCTATGACTGAACATGGTACTTAGGTGGAGTGCCAGTCCATTCTGTAGTTCATGTAGAATGCAGCCTGGGATGTTGTCAGGTCCCATGGATGCTGTGTTCTTGGCTTTGGAGAGTGTGGTTTTTACCTGTGTAGCCATGATTACAGGAACTTTGCATTCTTCCGAAGTAGAGAAGGGCCCCTAGGGGGTGAGAGAGGGTAAAGTTAGCAATGAACCTATTTGCCAGGATGTTGGCAATATCAGTTGATTCTGTATATTTAGTGCCATTGTGCTGTAACTCAGAGCAGATTTGAGTGTTGCCATTTATATTCTTGACATAGCTATAGAATGCTTTGTGGTTGTCTTTAGAGTCAGTGGCAATTTTGCTTTTGTTACTAGCTTTGGAGGATTTTATGAAGGATCTCAGCTTTTTACTGAGGCTGACCAGGGAGTTCCTCCAATCATGAGATTTTACTCTTTTTTGCAACAGTTTCTTTGTTCTGTTGTAGAGTTTGTTTATGGCAGGGGACCACCAGATTGGCTTCCATTTTTTGGAGGATAGCATCTTGGTTCTGTTAGGGATTGCACGATCCATGCACTCGCATAAGTGCTTATAAAGTGCATTTGTGTAGGATTCAGCAGTCGTACCCCTATTGTCCGTCTGCATGGGTGTCATGAAGTTTGTCACTTCTGTCTTAAGAAGCATGAAGTTGGTTTTGAAGAAATTTTTTACAGTGGTTTCCCTAATGGGGGGTGGGGGTGGGATGTGGATGTCTAGGGTGATTAACTTGTGGTCAGATCTGCCCAATGAGGAATTGACCTCTGGTGTGGAACACTAGTTGCCCATGTTGGTAATGACCAGGTCGAGGATATTGCTGCCCCTGGTGGGGGTGTGGATAAGTTGATCCAAGCAGTTGGAATTTATGAATTCCAGAAAATATTGAGCAGAAGAGTTGGTACATGAGTAGTTTTCCCAGTTAATGGTGGGATAGTTGAAATCGCCCATTATTAGGGTGTTAGATTGTACCCTAATATTTTCCAGTGTATCAAGAAATGAGTAGTGGGAACCCTGGGGCATGGTGGGGGATCTGTAGCAAGCTAAAATTTGGATTGCAGTCTTGCCCAGAGTTAGTTGCACTTGGATAATCTCGGATGCATTATGCTGAGCAACTAGCCTGGAGGTGTGGATAGCCTTTATGAATATGGACACTCCTCCGCCTTTAGTGTTTCGGTCCAGGTTAGTTGGCCAAAAGGTGTGGTATGAGTTATAGCCTGGTAATGCAGGGGTGCTCTCTGGAGCCTTGAACCAGGTCTCTGTCACTGCACAGATGTCGATGTTCTCCATTTTAAGGAGTGCTTCGAGTGAGTGCATTTTGAGGTTTAGACTTCTAGCATTGAGTAGCATTACCCTCAGATTTTGCTTGCCTGTACCTGTTATGGTGATGAGTTTGTCATTTGAACCTTGACTAAAAAAAGCACTATAGGGGTGGCCTTAGCCAGTATCTGGAATCCCAAGGGTGGCAGGTGCAGGCCATCTCTGGCAAAGCATCGTGGTCTGTCAATCGTGTCATCCCAGGCAGACAGATACTGGATCCCCTTAGAATGACACCAGTAGCTTAGCCAATTGTTGAAGTCAATCATTTTGTCCTTGTACTGTGGTATCATTCTGGGTGATGGCAGGGTGCTACTTAGGGCTAGGGTCATAGCTGACTGGGCTACAAGATCGAACAGCTCCTTCAAGTCTCTTTTTCATGTAGTCCAGGGAGGTACATCTCAGGTCATTCACACCAACATGGACAATGATAGAGTTATATTTCTACTTGTTGTGGAGTGACCTGAGTGCGTGCGTTATGTGTTGGATCCTGGCACCTGACAGGCAGCTGACAGTAACTTTCTCCTTGTTTAGCCTGGTGAGTGGAACATCAGTGTGCCTGACTATAGGTTGAGTGGCACACTGAGTTTGTAGGCTATGTGCCATTTGGGTTGTGTTGAGGGGTGAAGATTGCTTGCATTTCTGCTTTGGAGGTCCCTGTTGCTTGGGCAGATTTTTATTGAGAGCCTCCGTGAATGTAGGTGCGTGTTTTGTGTTTCTATGTGTGTGTTTTCATGCTATAGGTTTTGAGGGACTTTGTGATGAGTGTGGTGTGGTGCAAGTGTTTAGCCTCTCCTCTTGACTGTCTAGTCCAGTCTTGGGTGAAGAGAGCTTTGCTTCCAGTTTGGCTATATAAGTGCATCTCTCACAGGTTGTAGTGGTGGGTGGTAGGAGGAGAGGGTTGTCTTTGTACATGAGGCAATTGCTGCATTGCCCCAATATGCCCAGATTTATCAGGTAGACAGGAGAAAACACCGGGAGCTGACCCTTAGACATGCCTGGATAGGTGCTTATTTATTAAGTACTAAAACCTGTTTTCCTCTAGACAAGTGAGGAAAGTTGAGTGCTGTAGTAGTTTGTAGCTTATTTAGTGCTTACAATGAGTTCTGAACAAGTGCTGAGCTCAAAGAAACAGATTTGAGTGCTAAAACTAAAAAAAAGATCAGGGTTTACTCAGTGCCCTTCCTCCGATTAGCTCAGTGTGAAATGGCAGAAACACACACAAGTTAACTTCTTAAGTAACAGAAAGTTGAAACCTGAAACAACTTTAAAAAAAAGCTCAAAGGAACCAATGAGGTGCTTACCCCAAGCAGTAGTCCAGATAACCCCAATCAGCCAATGACCATAAACACCCCCCCTCACTAAAATGCAAGAATGGCTTTGGCTACACTATGATGGCCTGGAACATGTGCTCAGACACACAGCCTCTACAAGCAAACAACTAGGCCCAAAACACAAGCCTGAATATGGACAATGCTACAACTACCCGCACAACTTAGGTAGAAAAAAACTGCAGAAATGTTTATCACAGCAGAAAAGCAGCAGTGAGCCTTTAAATGAAAGATTTAAACAGATAAAAGAGCAAGGAGACTCTAGAGAATGCTTTTAACTGCAAACAAATAAGTTATGCAATTAAATAAATATATTAAAATAATTAAATTAATTAAATTAAGTTAATTAAATTAATAATTAAAAAATATATTAATATAAATAAGTTCTAACATCACTATGCCTCAACTTGGAAGAGGTACGCAGGAACCTACGTAGGGTTCACCCAGGCAAAGCATCTGGTCCGGACCGGATATGATCCCAGGGAGGCTACTTAAAAACGGTGCTGATCAGCTGGCACCAGTCTTCACAGACATTTTCAATATGTCCCTCAGCCAGGAAAAAGTGCCCAAATGCTTCAAGACCACCAACATCATCCCTCTGCCCAAGAAACCATCTCCAGCATCATTAAATGATTATCGGCCAATTGCACTTACCTCAGTAGTGATGAAGTGCTTCTAAAAAATGGTCGGGGATCACATAATATTCTGTCTACCTGCTACATTTGATCCTTTTCAATTTGCATACAGGCCAAATCGTTCTACTGTGGATGCCATAGCCTTAACACTTCATCACACCTTGGACCACCTGGAAAATAAGGCCTGTTATATACGCATGCTATTCATAGACTTCAGCTCTGCCTTCAATACAGTAATTCCACAACAACTGCTGTCTAAGCTGAGTAACCTAGGCATAGAAAACAAAATATGCAACTGGATCCTCGACTTCCTGACTGGAAGCCCACAAATAGTTTGAGCTGGAAAACATCACTCAAACAGCATCACCCTAAACACCGGGGTCCCACAAGGTTGTGTACTCAGTCCACTTCTTTTCACAATTCTAACACATGACTATGCAGCTAAGCATCATTCAAACAGAATCATCAAATTTGCAGATGACACCACAATAATCGGCCGTCAAGAAGGAAGATGAGGGAGCCTACAGGGAGGAGGTGACCCAACTCGTTCATTGGTGCACTGACAACAACTTAGCACTAAATGTTGGGAAAACCAAGGAAATTATCATCGATTTTAGGAAGGTAAACAAGCCACACACCCCTTTCATCATCAATGGTGCCACAGTGGTGAGAATTAATAGCACCAAATTCCTAGGGATACATATCTTGCAAGACCTCACTTGAGCCACAAACACTTCCTACCTTATAAAGAGAGCCCAACAATGTCTCCACTTCCTTAGGAGACTTCGTAAAGCTAACCCCCCCCCCCCACAGGTCCTACTTACCTTCTACACAGCCACAATTGAGAGCGTACTGACAAACAACATCATTGTCTGGTATGGAAATTGCTCTCAAGCCAATCGGAAGGCACTGGATAAGATCATTAAACAAACCACAAAATTCATTGGCTCCAACTTTTAGTCCCTACAGGACATATATTCAACAGATGCTATGGCAGAGTCCAAAAACTACTGATATACATCATCCGGCCTATGGACTGTTCAAACTCCTGCCAACAAGGAAGTGCTACAGAAGCATTAGATGCAGGACATAACAGTTTCCATAACAGCTTCTTCCCACGTGCTATCAGACTGCTGAACAACAAACCCATAGCCTAACCTGCTAAATGGGTAAACAAACATTATTTATGTGCAATATGTCATTGTTATCTACATAGCTCATGGGTAAACAAACATTATTTATGTGCAATATGTCATTGTTATCTACATAGCTCACTTTACACTTTATACTTTATTGTGTTTATTTTTAGTATCTTATTTTTGATTTCTATTTCAGTATTTTTAAATTATTATTAATCTTCCTTCTGTAAACTATAATTCTTATGGAACGAGCCCGAGAATCAAAATTTCGTGCAGTGACACGCACTTTTTCCTCTGTGTTGATCTGTATGACAATAAAGTTTACTTTGACTTTGACTATATGATACACTCCTTGGCAGGAAATCAGAACAAACAAACTTAAACAGGTACTTAACAAATGTAAAAAAATTTCCAGTTAATATCTCACACACAGTGAAACTAGCTAGAAAAGTATGCAGCAGACAATAAAAGTGCTATAAATAACTCGTAAAAATAATCAAAAAATAGGATACTTAATGTTATATATTGCAGATCAGGGTTTGCTCAGTGCCCTTCCTCTGATTAGCTCAGTGTGAAATCACACAACTAACTCTTGCTTAGGGCCAGCAAGGTCCTTGTCTGATACACTTATCCCATTTTGATGCACTGCTTGCTTTTAATTCCCTTTTCAATCCTTATCATCAGGGAAACTGTCACACTAGGTAATCTCTCTGTCTATACTGACATGGTTTCCTGTGAGCAAAACTTAGTCAGTTCTTCTTATTTTTGTATTAAAGGCAGGAAAGTTTCTTGTCATCTCATATTAACCATCACAACATTAATGCCACCCTTCCAAACCTACATACTAAGCAACAACCCAGAAAGATGCTTTGAGGTCTCCATCCTACCAAGGTAACTAAGTGGCCATTGCCTAGTCACTCCTCTATGGACATTTTAAGATGGTAAGATCCCTGGTTTTCATTAAAGGATGCTCTTCTTACTTCAGAGCTAGCCGATATAAACTAGTTGCCATTGCAGAACATCTCAGATGTGAGCACAACACTTATACTCTTTGATGGTACTTTCATTCCATATAAATCGCGGTAAAAAAAACTTAAACTGCCCCAGATCTGAAGTTATCAATGCCCCTGACTCACCCTGGAAATAGAGAAATTAATTAGAATAATGAGCAATGGATGATATCTCTAGAAAACCACCAGGACTACCTGCACACAGTCTTAAATTCCTAAACTATGGGCTTGAAGCTAGAACTGCTATAAAAATAGCCAGCCTTGCAGCTGCAAAAAAAGAAAATAAGGCTTGAATTCCTGAAATGCTTGTGAACAATTAAGTCCTCGATTTTTTAGAGGAGCAAAATGTTCTATATCACTCGCAATGCAGTATCAAGACTGGTTTTAACATTATGGCATCACTGCTACAGGTTACTAGTCGTGTTCATTAAGCAGGATAAAGGTATACACCCTGTTGCTTTCTTTGTGGACCTTTAATCAGGCTGATTAATCTATCATACATTTCCCTGACTGTGGTTTCACTAATCAGCCTTTCCAATGACTTCATGAGTTCTTATCTAACAGATCTGCCTGAGGTCATGATGACACTGCTACTATGAACCTGGATACTTTTCATTCTGGGATCCTTTTAGTTTCAGTTTTTGTCTCCATGTCCTTGTAATTCGTCATCAATTATCAACCGTTAGACACCCCTCAGTTGCATCTAAAAGTTTATGTAGCTGAATTCCTTCTCTTAAAAAGTGGCAAGGATACTCAGCATTTCCAAAATTGTATGCAATCTAATTTTATCAGGTTTTATTTTCAGTTTTGTAAAAAACATATTTTGGCTAATTCAGCCAAAATTAACTCAAGTGTTGTTTGACAGTGCCCAAAAACTTTCTTCCTCCTCATTAGATAAAGTAAGCAATCCTTGGAGAGCCAACATTTTTCTGTCACCTCTTACATACAAATACTTAGGTATTGAGCTTAACTTTCTCATTACATCTTTGAGTAGCTAATTCAAGCAGAACCAGCTAAGGGAATCCAAAAGTCCTTGCAGATAATGCAGAATACACAAATTGAATGAAAAAAGACCAGGTAACACGACCAGCGTTTATTAGCTTGCTTACCAAGTAGGCAAAAAGAAGTTTGCCTACTTGGTAAACGAAAAGCGCTTTAATAAACGTTGGTCCTGGAGTCGTGTTACCTGGTGCTTTTTTCATTTTCACGAATTTGTGTATTCTGCATTATCTGCAAGGACTTTTGGATTCCCTTAGCTGGTTCCAGTGTTTGTTTTATTGGTAAACTGTGTTTTCGTAATTCAAGCAGAACTCAGACCATCTTACAAGTTCACCAAGCATCAAACTGGTAAACTTTTTTACGCCTGTGAAGGCTGCCAGTCCAGCTAGCTGGAATTTTGTAAATAATTCTGTTATTTGTGAATAGTAATATGGTTTGTATGCTTGTCTTTCAAATGTAAGAAAACTATATGTTATGTTAAACTGTATGTTATGTGCTGAGCTTCAAAAATGTAACCACAGTGTACCTTACTGGAAAAGAACAGAGTTAACTTGCAAACTCTAGGGAAATAAGTGAATTGTTTACAATGGTGTTTATCTCACATAGGAGACAGAATGTCTGCAGCTAGAAATTATTTCTATTGTATGGAAACCAAAATAATTACAGGCTTCAAAGGTAAAAGTGTGTAACTGTTTTATGACTTCCAGTTCCAGGCAAACTTCTATGAGATAATTATTTTTGACACAGAGAAACTGAAGGCAGAGGTGTCAAATAGTGATGTCATCCAGCTAACCCAGCAGTAATGTGTATTATTAATTTAAGAACTATCTCTCAGAGAAAGTCTGTGCATTTTGGATTTGTCTTTGGATCTGACATCCTCTCATCAGCACTTGTCCTGCTAATAGTAAGTATTCTCTCTTAGAGATAGATAGGAATATAGTAAGATTAGTTTAGATGTTTTCTGTATTGATGTGAGACTGTCCTGCATTGTTGTTTTAAAATATTTCCAGTGATTCTGAACTCTGTTGTCACTGTGTTGAGTTATTGAGTATTGCCTTGTGTTTTTATTATTTAGTATTAAATATATTTAAACCTTTTAATTGTGACTGGTTTATTTAGAGATATTTAAGCTCTTAGAGTGCTTGCATATGTATTTGGTGACACTGTATAGGCCACCCCAATAGCTTTAAAGTCTTGGTCACATTTACCATTTGGATAATAGTAACATTACACAGTAGAATCGGTCACCCTTTGGAAAGGGCACTATAGTAGCTGATAAAGAGCTGGTTGGTGGCAGTGATAACTACCTTTTAGTCTGGCCAGAAGGGGGCATAGCTAGTAAACCTGTCCCAGCCTTCCCCAGCAGTGTGTGTGTGTGTGTGTGTGTGTGTGTGTGTGTGTGTGTGTGTGTGTGTGTGTGTGTGTGTGTGTGTGTGTGTGCATGTGTGTGTGTGTGTATGTGTGTGCGTGTGTGTGTGTGTGTGTGTGTGTGTGTGTGTGTGTGTGTGTGTGTGTGTTCAGTATATAAATCAAATATCAAAGTGTGTGTGTGTGTGTGTGTGTGTGTGTGTGTGTGTGTGTGTGTGTGTGTCAGCTACTTGTGCAGGAACACAAAGCACTGGTTGGACAGAGAGGGTCCTGGAGGTTTTAGCTTGACCATTCAGCTAAGATCTTAACCCTATAGCTGTGCCAGTGGGGAGTCTTACTGGGGATCTGGAGAGAGAGGGAGAAACCAGGCCCAGACAGACTGTGATCTTTGTGTGCTCTTAAGAGAAATTGTACTTTACTGTGTGTGTACTTGTCATCCTCCCAATTTGCATGTCCCTCACAGGTGTTAGTGATGAGGATAAAGGTTCCTTGATTACTGGGGCAGTGCAGGGGTATCACATATTAATTGTTTGGCAGTGGTGAGATAGCCACATCACATATTAATTGGCTTGTAGTGGTGTGGATTTTGAATTCCTGTAGCCTGTGTACAGTGGTCACTGAAGGTGTTTATACTCTTAATTAGCCACGCAGTGACCATTCCGAGTTCATATCATAATTGTTTTTTTTTTTGTTAGCTTAGTCAGGGAGAGCAGGCAATGTCAGCAAGGAGTATGGCAAGCTTTCAAGGAGACAGTTGGCTGAGATGTGCCAGGCTAAAGGATTAGTGCATGGAAACCTGACTAAGGCAGACACGAATGCAGCTTTAGTCACAGCTGCATCAGAGAACAGCAACCAGGAGGACAATCAGACTGGCTGTGGGGATGTACAACTCTCAAAGAATGGACAGCTCAATCATCTGGAGTTAAAGAGACTTGAGTGGGAGGCCAAGTATTTGGAAATAGAAGCAGCAGAGAGCTTGAGGCATCTAGAGAATGAGGAGAATGAGAAACTGCGATTCTGGGATGCTGAGGAGAATGAGAGGCAGAGGCAACATGAAAAGGAGATGTTGGCTCTTCGCTAGGGTCATGGAGGTAATGGGGAAGGGAGTAACTGAACTCCAGAAGCAACAAAAGGCAGTACATTTCTTCCACAATTTACAGAAGGGGATAATTTTGATAGTTTCATTCATATGTTTGAGAGGGTCTGTAAACAGTATGATGTTGACTAAGGGCTCTAGGTACAGTTCCTGATCCCCTTACTCCATGGTAAAGCTGTAAATGTTCTTTCCAAACTGTCTGATAATGATTGGTTAAATTACAATGTTGTAAACAATTGTTTGCTAGAATTTTTTAAGTTAACATGTGAAGCTTATAGAAAAATGTTTTGTGAGCATAAACCCAAGGCAGATGAAAGTGTGTGTGAATATGTTGCTGAACTAAGTACTTATTTTCATAGGTGGGTGAGTAGATGTCAAGTCACCACTTTTGAAGGGCTGGCAGACCTTTTGGGGAGGGAACAAGCCCTTAGCACTTTGCCTGAGGACATGAGAATCTGGTTAACTGATAGACAATGCAATACTGCAGATGAGTTGGGGAAGAAGGGAGACCTATACCTAGCAAGTAGGGCATCACTGCACAGGAAAGGGACACCCAGTGCTGATCATGGGTCTAAGGGGACCCATGGTGGGATACCCAGACTGCCCCAACTGAGTCTGTCAGCAGGAGGGGAAGTCACTAGTCCAGGTATACATCCAGGACCTAGGGTTACATGTTTTAAATAGAACCAGTGGGGCCACGTAGCATATAGATGTCCACAGAGGCAAGGTGGGGAACAAAAGGTGGGAGAGCTAGTAAGTGGGAATGAGAAAATGCCAACAGTAGGTTGTCTTGAGACAACAAAGGTATCAAACTACCATCCTGCAGATGTCCTGATAGGGAGTGATTTTAATAATGCAGTACCATGTGCTCATGCAGTTACATGCAGTCAGGCTTGGAGACAAGCATGTGGATCTGGTAGCCTGGGGTACACCCAGACAGACCACACACTTGCAGCTAGGCCTGGTGAGGTGGTTACTTCAGGGAGGGAGCTACCCTGTAGCAGTGAGACTGAAGGTGAGCCACTGCTGCTGATGGTTCATAGGTTGGTACTAGGCTATTGGCCCTAGGGCCTATGCAAGCCTAGCCATAACAATTCCCTGGATATTTCTTCCCACAAAATTTACTTCTCTGGACCCCTGTCCAGCAGGGTGACTGACATGATCCCCGGGGTGAATTTCCTATCTCCCATCCAATCATCAAGGTTCCTTTTGAAGAGGGCCAATGAGGCACTCTACTTGACATGTATGGGCAGTCTATTCCAGAGTATGGGGAGTCTCTGGGTCAGGAACCTATCCCTCCAGCATGTTTTGTTCATTGTGATGACAAGGTTTAGATCCCTGGAGTGTGTGGCTCTGAGGGATTGTGATTTCTTTAAGTGGAACATGTCCAACAGCTCGGGGTTTGACATGGCCTTGTATGTTAAGCAGAGATCACCTCTGAGTAGACGATATAACACAGAGTATAGTTGGAATTTTTTAGACTGTCAGCATATGGCATCTGCTTTAGGCCCGTGATTCTTTTAGTGAGGTATTTCTGTGGCCTTTCCAGCTGTTGCAGATGTCTTGTGAGGTACATACCAAATGGGGCATTATACTCTATAATGGGTCTAATGAGGGATGAGTACAGTGGGACAATGACCTCCTTTTTTCTGGAAGAAAAGCCCTTAGTGATGAGGTGTGCCACATAGAAGGATTTTCTGACTGTTGTGGTGATGTGGTTATCGAAAGTGAGACCACTGTCCACCTGTGTCCCTAAGTCTCTCATCACACTTTCAATGTTTATTGTCCTGCCACCTATGCAGTAATTCATGGGTAAATGTTTTTTTCCAAAGGGGATAACTATACATTTCTTGGCACTAAGCTTGAGCCCATGGCTCTGGCACCAGGCATCTGTTTCTGTAAGGCCCTTTTGTAGAATATCCACATCATTTGGGGATTCAATAATGGCTCCCAGTTTGCAGTCATCTGCAAACTTTGTTAGCCAGAGTCCCTTAGTGTTGGCCTGTACTTCAGAGAAGTAGATTCCAAACAAGAGTGGTCCCAGGACTGAACCCTGAGGTACTCCACTTGTCACTTGTCTGGAGCTGGATTTGGAGTCAGCTACTTTTACAGTCTGTTTTCTGTCAGTAAGCCAGTTGGCAACCCATTGAGTGACGTAGGGATTTATGCCCAGCTTGGTAAGTTTATCTATGATTCCAGAGTGGGGGATGGTGTTGAAGGCCTTGGCGAGGTCCAGATAGGCTGTTTGGACCAACTTACCCTCATCCACAGCTCTGGAGACTGACTCAAAGAAGTCAATCAGATTCAGGAGACAAGATCGGCCCTTCACAAACCCAAACTGGGTGGGGTCCAGTGTTTGAAGGTTGCCAATATCTTTGTTTATAAGTTCTATAATAATGCGTTCCATGCCCTTGCAGATCAGGCTTGTCAGACTGATGGGACAGTAGTTCCCGGGATCCAAGGCAGATCCTCCCTTGTGGAGCAGGATAACTGTGGCTGTGCGCCACTCAGTGGGCACGAAGCCTGAGGTGAGGCTATGATTAAACATGACACTTAGATGAGGTGCCACTTCATTTTGTAGTTCATGTAGTACACAGCCTGGGATGTCATCTGGTCCCATGGATGCTGTATTCTTAGCTTTGGAGAGTGCGGTTTCTACCTGTGTGGCTGTGATTATCGGAATTTGGCAATCTTTTGGTATTGAGATGGGCCCTTTAGGGGGTGAGAGAGGGGTGAAGTTGGCACTAAATTGATCTGCCAGGATATTGGCAATATCCTTGGGATCAGTATATTTAATGCCATTCTGTTGTAGCTCAGAGCAGATCTGAGCATTGCCATTTAGATTTTTGATATAACTATAGAATGCCTTGTGGTTGTCTTTGGAATCTTTGGCAATTTTATTTTCTTAACTAGCTTTTGAGGATTTTATGAGGGATCTCAGCTTCTTTTTTGCATCCTGGGATTTTCCTCTTTTCTGCAACAGTTTCTTCCTTCTGTTGTATAGTTTGTTTATAGCAGGGGACCACCAGATTGGCTTCCTTTTTTTGGAGAAGAGCATCTCGGTTCTATTTGGGAAGGCACGATTCATGCACGAGTGGATGTGCTCATACAGTGCCTTAGTGTAGGATTTTGCAGTCGAACATCCAGATCCCATATGCATGGGTGTTGTGAAGTTTGACACTTCTGACTTCAGTAGCATGAAGTTGACTTTGGAGAAGTTTTTTAAGGAGGTTTCCTTACTGGGGTTTGGGGGTGGGATGTGGATGTCAAAGGTGATTTGCTTATGGTCAGACCTGACCAATGAGGGGGTGGCCATTGGTGTGGAGCATCTATCTCCCATGTTGGTAATGACCAGGTCTAGGATATTGGAGCCCATGGTGGGACAATGGATTAGTTGATCCAGGGTGTTGGAATTTATGAATTCCAAGAACCGTTGGGAAAAGGAGTTGGTACCCGAGTAGTTTTCCCAATTAATGGCAGGGTGGTTGAAATCACCCAGTATTAGGGTGTTTGGTTGTATCTTAATATTTTCCAGTATGTTTAGAAAGGTGTAGTGAGAATCTTGGGGCATGGTGGGGGATCTGTAACAAGCTACAATTTGGATTGCAGTCTTACCTAGTGTTAGTTGCACCTGGAGAATTTCAGATTCATTGTGTTGGGCAACTAGCCTGGAGGTGTGAATATCCTTGGTGAATATGGACACTCCTCCACCTTTAGTGTTTCGGTCTTGGTTTTGTGGTCGAAAAGTGTGGTAAAAATTGTAGCCTGGTATTGCAGGGGTGCTCTCTAGAGCCTTGAACCAGGTCTCAGTTACTGCACAGATATTGATGTTCTCCATTTTTAGGAGTGCCTTGAGAGATTGCATTTTGAGGTTTAGACTTCTAGCATTCGGTAGCATTACTTTCAGATTTTGCATGCTTGTATCTGTTACGGTGTTGGTTTTATCCTTTGAACCTTGCCTAAAAAGGCACTATAGGGGTGGCAAGAGCTTTAACCAGTAACCTGAATCCCAGGGGTGACAGGTGCAGACCATCTCTGGCAAAGCATCGTGGTTTGTCGATCATGTCATCCCTGGCAGACAAATACTGGATCCCTTTTTGATGTTCCCTTGGACAGAGTGACTGCAAGGGCAGAGGTGAATAGTAGTACCCAAGCTGACAGTGAGGCACTGCTGTCAGAGGATACCAGGCTTCCTGTGGAAGGGAAACTGGGAAGGGTTACTATAAGAGAGCTGAAACAGGCTCAGCTCTCAGACACTACATTACATGGCCTGAGAGAGGTAGCTAATGAAGCACCTGATTCTCAAAAGAAGGGGGGAATCTGTATACTGGAACAAAGGGTTATTGTATAGAGAGTGGACCCCTGAGGGAGGGCTAGAGGGTGAGAGAATACAGCAGTTGGTAGTGCTCAGAGCCTACCATCTGGCACTTCTAGCCATAGCCCATGATATTCCCTTTGCAGGTCATATGGGCATAAGATGTACAAAGATATGTATTATGCAGAACTTTTATTGGCCTGGGATTTCCAGAGATGTAATAGAGTACTGCAGGACCTGTGAGCAGTGCCAAAAGGTAGGCAAGGCAGGAGACAATGTGAAAGCTCCTCTGATGCCTTTGGCTGTGACTGAGAAGCCATTTCAGAGGGTAGCTATGGATATCGTGGGGTCTCTGAGTACCCCAAGTTCTACAGAGAAAAAGTGTATCCTAGTGCTAGTAGATTATGGTACCAGATACCCGAAGCAGTGGCTCTGTCCTCCATTGAGGCAGAAAAGGTGGCAAATGCTTTGTTAGAGGTTTTCAGCAGGGTAGGTTTCCCAAAAGAAATACTGACTGACAGAGGTGCCAATTTAATGTCAGACCTGCTGGCTTGTCTGTGGAAGTACTGTGGAGTGAAGCACCTAAAGACCACCCCCTACCATCCCCAGACTGATGGTCTTGCTAACAGGTTAAACTCTACACTCAAGACCATGGTATGGGCATTTGCAGACCAGTTTAAGATGGACTGAGACAAATATCTGCCCCATCTGTTTGCTTACAGAGAGTTTCCCCAGGAATCCACAGGTTTTTCACCTTTGAGTTGTTGTATGGACATAGGGTGAGGGAACCTCTAGATTTAATATGAGAAGAGTGGGAGGGTGAGTGTGAATCTCACAAGGAGTCTGTTGTGGCATATGTCCTAAATGTCAGGACAAGGCTCAGAGTACACATGGGCTTGGCCCAGGAGAATCTGGCAGAAGCCCAACAGCAGAAAATGGTCTGGTATGACAGGAATCCTCAAGCTAGAAAGTATGCTGTAGGGCAGAAAGTAATGGTTCTCATTCCTGCCAGACACAACAAACTGCAGGCAGCTTGGGAGGGACCCTACAAGGTGGTAAGAAAGGTCAGTGATGTTAAATACATTGTGGAACTGCTACGCAGGAGGCCAGGGCACAAATTGCACCATGTTAACATGATGAAAATTTACCATGATAGGGAGGCCCTTGTGCTGAGTATTTCCAGTGGATTGTAGGAGGAGTCTGAGGGGCATCTGGTGACTGATCTCCTCAGTGAGGCTCAGACTGACACCTCAGTAGGAAGGGGTAGCAATGTCCCAGCAGCTATCTCCTATCCATGTTTGACAAATCCAAGCAGTGTTACAGGGGTTTAGGGAGATGTTCACAGGGAAACCAGGGTGCACCCAGCTGGTGCAGCACCATGTGGATACAGGACCCCAAATGCCTATTAAGCAGGCCCCTTGTAGGGTGCCTGAGAGAGTCAAACAGACTCTGAGGGAGGAGATACAGGCAATGTTGGAACTAGGGGTAATTCAGGAGTCCAGCAGTCCCTGGGATTCCCCAGTGGTGCTGGTACCAAAGAAGAATGACAGCATCAGGTTCTGTGTGGACTACAAGAAATTAAATAGTCACACAGAGTCAGATACTTATGCCATGTCTAGGACAGATGAAGCCCTTGAGCAGCTGGGTGAGGCTAAGTATTTTACAACCATTGATCTTGCTAAGGGTTACTGGCAGGTGCCCTTGACTCCCAGTGCTAGAGAGTGGTCAGTCTTTGTTACTCCTTTTGGCTTGTATGAGTTCACAAAGATGCCCTTTGGGATGAAGAATGCCCCCGTGACTTTCCAGAGGCTTGTAGATTGCATCCTAGCAGGAGCTGGAGGATTTGCTCTTGCTCACCTAGATGATATTGCCATCTAAAGCCATTCCTGGCAAGAGCACCTTCAGTATGTCAGGGAGGTGCTGGGCACACTACAGAGGGCAGGGATTACCATTAAGCCCAGCAAATGTCAGGTGGGTATGGCAGAGGTCTCCTACCTAGGACATAGAGTGGGGAGTGGTAAGATTAGGCCAGAACCTGCCAAAGTGGAAGTCATTCAGGCATGACCTGCATCTGTTAGCAAAAAGCAGGTGAGGGCATTTTTAGGGACAGCAGGGTACCACAGAAAGTCCGTCAGCAGTTATAGTACCATAGCTGCTCCCTTCATAGACCTGACAAGGAAAAACAGGCCAGATAAGGTATTGTGAACCCCAGCATGTGAACAGGCATTCCAGAAGCTTAAAGGAAGTTTGGGAGGACCCCCTGTGTTAGCCAGTCCAGATTACAGCAAATAATTTGTTGTGCAGGTGGATGCTTCAAACCATGGGGTGGGGGCTGTACTTAGGTCTCTTCAGAGGAAGAAGAGCACCTACTGGTTTATCTCAGTCATAGGCTCCAACCCAGGGAGGAATGCTATGCAGCTGGAGAAAAGGAATGTCTAGCCATAGTGTGGGCACTGCAGAAACTTCAGCCTCATCTGTATGGAAGGAAATTTACTGTAGTTACAGACCACAATCCCTTAACATGGCTATATCAAGCCAGCCAGGAAAATGCCAAGTTACTAAGGTGCAGCCTAGGGTTGCAAGCATATGATATGACAATGCAGAAATACAGTGAGGTTAGCAATGCCAACGCAGATGGGCTCTCAAGACAGGGAATGGGGTAACGTATTCCCAGATAGACTCAACCCTCTCAAGCAATGTTTCTCAAGGGTCACTTGAAAGCTAGCTTGAGTTCTCATGGGGGGAGAATTGTGAAGGCTGCCAGCCCAGCTAGCTGGAATTTTGCAATTAATTCTATGTTATTTGTGAATAGTAATATGGTTTGTATGCTTGTCTTACAAATGTAAGAAAACTATATGTTAAGTTAAACTGTATGTTATGTGCCGAGCTTTAAGAATGTAACCACAGCGTACCCTGCTGGAAAAGAACAGAGTTAACTTGCAAATTCTAAGAAAATAAGTGAATTGTTTACGATGGTGTTTATCTCAGCTAGGAGACAGAAAGTCTGCAGCTAGAAATTCTTTCTATTGTCTGGAAAAAGCAATAATTACAAGTTTCAAAGGTAAAAGTGTGCAACTGTTTTACGACTTCCAGTAACAGGTGAACTTCTAAGAGATAATTATTTTTGACACAAAGGTGCTAAAATTTTAAGTTTCTGTTAGCCTAGAAACTGAAGGCAGTGGTGTCAAATAGTGATGTCATCCAGCTAACCCAGCAATAATGTGTATTATTAATTTAAGAACTATCTCTCAGAGAAAGTCTGTGCATTTTGTATTTGTCTTTGGATCTGACAACATCCTCTCATCAGCACTTGTCCTACTAATAGTAAGTATTAGATTACAGTATTCTCTCTTAGAGATAGATAGGAATATAGTAAGATTAGTTTAGATGTTTTCTGTATTGATGTGAGACTGTCCTGCATTGTTGTTTTAACATATTTCTTGTGATTCTGAACTCTGATGTCACTGTGTTGAGTTACTGAGTATTGTCTTGTTCATAGGTTCATAGGTTCATAGGTTCATACTAGGCTACCTGCCCTAGGGCATTTATAAGCCTAGCCAGAGTGTGTTTGGCTTTCGCCACCCATTTTAAATGAATTTTGCTATGCCCTTTTTTGAGGTTAGTATACTGTGCCTCTGTCTAACAGTGACACAGAAGTGATACCCAGGGTAAACCTATGATCTCCCATCCACTCATCAAGATTCCTCTTGAAGAGAGTCAATGAGGGACTCTGCCTAACCTGGACTGGGATTTTATTCCAGAGTGAAGGGAGCCTCTGGGTTATGAATCTGTCCCTCCAGTATGTCCTATTTATTTCAGTGTTGAGGTTCAAGTCTCTCGAGAGCATAGCTCGATGGGATTTGGATTTTCTGAGGTGCAGCATGTCCATTAATTCCGGGTTGGACATGGCTTTATACGTCAGGCACAAGATCGCCTCTGAGCAGGTGGTATGCCACTGAGTAGAGCTGGAGTTTCTTTAACCGGGCAGCATATGGCATCTGTTTGAGCCCTTTGATCCTCTTGGTGAGGTACTTTTGGGGTCTTTCCAGTTGCTGCAGGTGTCTGGTAAGGTACATCCCAAAAGGGGCACTGTACTCAATTATGGGCCTGATGAGTGATGAGTAAAGAGGCACGATGACCTCCCCTGATCTAGATGTGAATCCCTTCATGATTAGGTGGGCTATATAAAATGTTTTTCTAACCACTTTGGCCGTGTGGTTTTCAAATGAGAGATTGCTATCAACTTGGGTCCCCAGGTCTCTAATTACTTCTTCTGTACTTAATGGATTACCACCTATGTGGTAATTTGTGGGCACTTTGTTTTTGCCAAAGGGGATGACTATACACTTTTTGGCATTTAGCTTGAGGCCATGGCTCTGGCACCAGTTGTCTGTTTCTATGAGGCCCTTTTGTAGGATGCTTGTGTCAGCTGGAGAGTCGATTATGGTGCCTAGTTTGTAGTCATCTGCGAACTTGGTCAGCCACAGTCCTTCCGTGTTGGCCTGTACCTCCAAGAAATATATACCGAACAAGAGAGGTCCCAGGACTGAGCCTAGTGGGATGCCACCTGTAACTGGTTTGGAGTCTGACATGGCTCCAGCAATTCTAACCATGTGGGTTCTGTCCTTGAGCCAGTCTGCAACCCATCTAGTGACATAGGGGTTTATATTTAAGCTGGTGAGCTTATCTATAATGCCCGAGTGGGGTATTGTATCGAAGGCTTTTGCGAGGTCCAGGTAGGCTGTGTGGACCACCTTCCCCTCGTCAATGGTCTTGGTGACTGTTTCAAAGAAATTGACCAGGTTTAAGAGGCAGGATCTGCCCTTAAAAAAGCCGAACTGGGTAGGATCCAGTGTCTGTAGGTCCCCAATATCTTTATTTATGAGGTCCATGATGATCCTTTCCATAGCTTTGCAGACCAAGTTAGTCAGGCTTATGGGGCGATAGTTTCCAGGATCCATTGAGGCACCACCTTTGTGGAGAGGGACCACTGTTGCTGTACGCCACTCTTTGGGTACATGTGTTTTTATTATTTAGTATTAAATATATTTAAACCCTTTAATTGTGGCTGGCTTGTTTAGAGATATTTAAGCTCTTAGTGTACTTGCACATGTATTTGGTGACACTGTATAGGCCACCCCAATAGGCCTTAAAGTATTGGTCACACTTACCATTTGGATAATAGTATCATTACACATTAGAATTGGTCACCCTTTAGGAAGGGCTTTATAGTAGCTGATAAAGAGCTGGTTGGTGGCAGTGATAACTACCTTTTAGTCTGGGCAGAATGGAACATAGCTAGTAAACCTGTGCCAGCCTTCCTCAGGAGTGTGTGTGTGTGTGTGTGTGTGTGTGTGTGTGTGTGTGTGTGTGTGTGTGTGTGTGTGTGTGTGTGTGTGTGTGTGTGTGTGTGTGTTGTATAAATCAAATCTCAAAGTGTGTGTGTGTGTGTGTGTGTGTGTGTGTGTGTGTGTGTGTGTGTGTGTGTGTGTGTGTGTGTGTGTGTGTGTGAGCTACTGGGCAGGGACATGAAGCACTGGTTGGACAGAGAGGGTACTGGAGATTTTGGCTTGACCACTCAGCTGAGATCTCAACCCTATAGTTGTGCCAGTGGGGAGTCTTACTGGGGATCTGGAGAGAGAGGGAGAAACCAGCCATAGGCTGACTGTGATCTCTGTATGCGCTTAAGGGAAATTGTACTTTACTGTGTGTGTACTTGTCATCCTCCCAATATGCACATCCCTCACTGGTGTTAGTGGTGAGGATTGAGGCTTCTTGATTGCTGGGCCAGTGCAGAGGCATCACAATGCCATCAATAAAACTGTTTTGTTACCCATGCCTCACTGCACACTACAAAAAGGAGACTTATGTTACTCTAAAATTAATAGGGCACTTCCAAGAGCCATTAATAAATACTGTAGGCCCATTAACCTTGGTACTAACAGACAACATCACTGCTATTAATAAAAGTATCAATACAGTCACTGAAAGGGTAATACTTTTGTTAAACTGATAAAGAAATTGTTAATGCTTAACTTTTGCCCTCTGTTTACCATATCTGCCCCTCACTGCCTCCTCTGGTCAACACAATCTTGTATGACTGTTATCTAGAATAGCTTTGTTATCTCCCCAGTTAAACAGCATTTTCAAAATTAACCCTGGTAGTATGGACCTCTCTGCCTGCTGATGTTAAGAAATTTCCCACCAGTTCCTCTTTTAAGGTTACACCACACACACACACACACACACACCACACAACAATTTAACACACTCTACTACATGCAAGTGCTATATAGATACAGATGAAGCACCTCAGCTCTCTGTTCTAATGAGCCCTAGGCTATTGCTTTTGAATTGTACAAGGTGGTATAGAAAGAAAAAAAGTTTGTTAACAAGTTAGTTTTTGTATCATACCTCAGTTTTAGGCTACCTCCCTCTCCAGTGTCTTTCATTATGTCATTTCCCAGTTTATATGTAACTCTAGTTCCCTTTCCGTCACTCACTGACCAATTCTGCAGTCTGTATCCTGTACGACTCAAGTTTACCTCCTTGCATTATATTATTTCCATCACTACATGCCCCCCTTGTTGTACATATGGCTTTCTGCCAAATTATGTATCTCAGATTAAACTGCTATGCACAATGAAAATTAGAATGATTGTGGCCTTTGTGTTTGCAGAAAATGGGATGCGGGTTGGAGCACAAGTTGAAAAAAATCTGAACTTCTGGAGTAAAAACCATTCAGATATCTCATACACAAAGACACTGCTCTTCTCCAGTTAGGATCATCCAGCAAACCTCTTCTGAGTGGTCAGTAGTCTGTGCAGTCCAATCTGTCTGTACTCACCTAGAGATATTTCTTTCTCTGAGTCAAAGGAGACTGAACATTTTTTCACAGAAAAGGTTGTAAAATCAGGCTGTTGCTTCCTCCAAGTGCTCTTTCAGAGCAGTACAGTGCTCAGCAATCCAGTGCTTCAGATTTTGATGAGTGGAGTTTGGTTATGTTCACTTTGGTGTGAGTATGAATGTGGTTTTTATTCTCTGTCCAGCTGATTTCAGAAGAGACCCTGGTCTTACAAAGCTTTCATCTGGCATGGAGGTCCTAAGTCTAATTATTTTCCACAATGTGTAGGTTTCCCTGAGTATCGGTGGTTCTCCATCTTCACTACATCAGGCTTTAATCAACCCTGTGTTGAAGACGCTGAAATAATTAGATCTGAAGAAAACAGCTTTATTGATATGCTCAAAACATTCACACAATGACCATAGTTGTATGTAGATAATAATAACCAAAATATATAACTGCAAAGGATGCTTTCTAAAACTCCAAAGAATGTAACTGCAATCCTTGGAACAGTTGAACTGAAAGTATGAATGAGGGGGGAAGATAAAGTAAATCTTTTCCACATTTTTTTATTTTTCAAATACAGTTAAATAAATTCTATAGTATTTGTATATAACATCTTACTAACTATGGACACTATTTACATCAGCCTGACACTATAACAGAGCTCAATATATACAGTTACTTTATAGGTATAACAGTCCAGTTATCAGAGTGTATCTGTTCAGTTATTGTAGTGTCAATCAATGATAAGACTTTTTTCCATGGATTGTTAATAAATGGCTTAGGGTGAATCCTTAATTTTTTAATTTTAATTTCCAACAATGCTGTGGTCATCAGTAGGCTGTAGAAGTCTTCCAAAGTTGGTATTGTGTTTGTATTCCATCTTCTTGTTATACACTTCCTTGAGATTGCAAGTATTGTCCATACCAGATACATATTTGACTCATTCAAATGAGGACCTTCATACACATTTAATAATACTAGATTAATTAATTTATTTATTTAGTATTTGTTAACCAGGAAAGTCTGACTTGGAACGAGCCAATTTTCAGCAGAGGCACAGGGAGAAACACTTCAGACACATGTCTTTGTAATGTGGGAGGAAACCAGAGCACCTGGAGGAAACCCACACAAATGCAGGGAGGATATGCAGACTCCACACAGAAGGTACCCCAGCCGAGAATCAAACCGGAGAACCTCTTGTTGTGAGGCGACAATACTACCGCTGCACTACTGCGCCTTTCATTAAATAAAGCTTGTAAAAAGTTTTTAATACCATTCCAAAATGGCTTAATTTTAACACAGTCGAAAAAATGTGATTCCAGTCTGCATTGTGTATTTGCTCACACCTCCAACATACTCCCTTTGTGGAAGAATTAATTTTAGTAATTCTATCTGGAGTTAAGAATACTCTGCGCAAGCATTTCCAATTAAAAACTTTCCAGTATTGTGTAAAAGATCTATGTTTTATTGACAATAAAATATCTGATTTAATTTCTTCACTTAGCTGTAATGAGTGTCCTTTTGTTATATAATTCCAATATGAGGATTTGGGTGTTGTTTTATGACTTATCAATATCTTGTAAAATTTCGAAATACTATTTCCCATGTCATAATCATTATATATTATTTCATATGGGTATTTCGTAAATTTAGGTATTTCTTTAAATGAAGCATTACTAATTATTCTGCATAAATCTTGCAAATACATCAGAATGCTTTGCATAGTTAGCCAATCTCGTTGTGGAATTTCATATGTTGTTTCTATTGTTTGCATATCCATAACTTTTAGTTCTTTGATACATTGAAACCAACAAACAAATCTTTTCTGTTCCCAGGAATTAATTATTTTTCTGTATATTTTATGTGGCTAGCTCTTTGCAACTATGAATGGTGTTAAAAGATCAAACCAGATTTTTAAATCTATACTTGCATTAATAATTTTCCTAAATGAGTCAAGGTAATAATTAATCATATGAGTTTTAGTGGGCTTCGTTATAACCTAAACTAAATCTGACATAATGGTATCACAGAATATTTCCATATTCCAAAATACAGTTATCCCATAATTAGTCAAAGTCAGAGTAAATGTTTCTGTCAAGCAGATATACACAGTAGTGCAAGCTGAATGAAATTACGTTATTTTGGTCCCCGTGCAAGACATAACAGTGAACACATAGTTTGAGTGGCAGTAAGACTAATGCACATACAGTAATACTTAAAATATTAACAACACAATAAATTACCACAAGTTGACAGGAAGACATTAGATGATGTTATACTAGTAGGAATTGCAAAACTATGACTTCACATTGTGACTTAGAATATTGCACATCATTTGTAGTATAATATATTCTGATGTTCATATTGTACATGTAAGGTGTGGTGACTCACTCCAGACTTAGAATATTGCACTTCATCAGTTGTAGTATGATATATTCTGATATTCATATTGTACATGTATGGAGTGGTGACTCACTCCTGACTTAGAATATTGCACTTCATCAGTTGTAGTATGATATATTCTGATGTTCGTATTGTACATGTCCGGAGTGGTGACTCACTCCTGACTCAGAATATTGCACTTCATCATTTGTAGTATGATATATTCTGATGTTCATAGTGTACATGTATGGTGTGATGACTCACTCCTGACTTAGAATATTGTACTTCATCAGTTGTAGTGTGATATATTCTGATGTTCATATTGTACATTTATGGAGTGGTGACTCAGTCCTGACTTAGAATATTGCACTTCATCAGTTGTAGTATGATATATTCTGATGTTCATATTGTACATGTATGGAGTGGTGACTCACTCCTGACTTAGAATATTGCACTTCATCAGTTGTAGTATGATAGATTCTAATGTTCATATTGTACATGTATGGTGTGGTGACTCACTCCTAACTTAGAATATTGCACGTCATCACTTGTAGTGTGATATATTCTGATGTTCATATTGCACATGTATGGAGTGGTGACTCACTCCTGACTTAGAATATTGCACTTCATCACTTGTAGTATGATATATTCTAATGTTCATAGTGTACATGTATGGTGTGATGACTCACTCCTGACATAGAATATTGCACTTCATCAGTTGTTGTGTGATATATTCTGATGTTCATATTGTACATTTATGGAGTGGTGACTCAGTCCTGACTTAGAATATTGCACTTCATCAGTTGTAGTATGATATATTCTGATGTTCATATTGTACATGTATGGAGAGGTGACTCACTCCTGACTTAGAATATTGCACTTCATCAGTTGTAGTATGATATATTCTGATTCACCTTTTTATTCCTAACTACCACACTAGCCTTTCTTACCATACCTTATTCACTTACCTCCTACGAACATCTTTCTCTATCTGAACAAAACCATTACAGCCAACAGACTATACCATCTTCTTTCACCTTTTTCCTTAACCATAATAACATAACCTGTTTTTCTAACTATATATTACCAAAATTCCACAGAACAACCCACATTATTTACTTCTCTACCAAAAAGACTTTTAACAACCTCTATAAACTCCTAAAATCTCTACTATACCGTCAGCAACACCCCCTCCTAGACGGTGACATTCATCCAAACCCTGGCCCCTTTACTGACTCCCCCACTAACCCTACCAATTTTTCAGTACCTATACTTTCTACAATTACGAATCCATCTAACTCCCTTCTGATAGCTCACCTTAACATTAGAAGTATTAACAATAACATCTCCCACCTGCATGCTCTCCTTGATATCCATTCATTTGACATTCTATGTCTTACAGAAACCTGGCTAAAACCATCTACTCTAGACCAGGAAATTAGCCCTCCTGGCTATAACATCCTCAGAAATGACCGTAAAATAAAAAAAGGTGGGGGTTTAGCCATTCTCTATAAATCTAATCTCCAAATTTCCCCCATTAATGTGCTTCCATCATTAGACTCTAAATCTGAAACCCTATCTATCAAACTCCAAATCAATAACTCCAAATCTATCTATATAATCTTCATGTATCTACCTCCAGGAAACACAAATTCTCTAGAGAACCTGCTGAGTCACCTCTCTACCCAACTACCCCAGGAGACCATTGTACTTGGTGACGTTAACATAGACTGGTCCACTTGTAGTTCTCTAAACCCTACCAACCACATAAACCTTTTCGGATTCTCACAATTAATAACAACTCCTACAAGAATCCATAAACCTAGTAACAAAGAAAGTACTCTGGACTGGATCCTTATTAATAGCCACCCTGAATCTTATACTCCAGGAACCCTTCCAGATGATATCAGTGACCACATACTTACCTACATTATTAGACAAAAAGTCCATATTGCAACTACTCATAATCTCAAAACCTCCCGCTTAAAAAAATTCTTTAATCTTGACAGCTTCTTAACCGAATTGCAAGCATGTGACTGGTCACCACTAACCTATCTAGAACTAGACGAAGCTGTCACCTATTTTAACACAAACTTTCTTCAAATCCTAGACTCCCATGCACCTTATCGCTCCACTAGAATAAAAACCAAATCTGCCCCTTGGCTCACAAAACAAACTAGGCAAAAGATACTCCTCAGAAATAAAATCTGGGCCAAATGGAGATCTAACAAATGTACAACTACCCACCTCCAATTTAAACAACTAAGAAATACCACCAAAAAGGATATTCTTAGAGACAAAAAAGATTTCTTCCTACACCTTCAACAAACCAATCAACAAACTCCACAAAAATTCTGGTCTGGGATAAACAAACTTCTTCAGCCAGGTCACACTACTACTCCTGACCCAACCGGTTTCAACAATAGCAACTCCAACCTAATCCCCGATGCCTTTAATAACTATTTCACAGATGCCATTCAAACCCTAGCCAATTCTTTACCACCCCCCACTGCTACCCAACCAAATAACTGCAATAATTCTCTACCCACCTTTCAAATACAACCTGTATCTACATCTCTCATCTGTAAGCTTCTTCAAAAATTGAAACCTTGCGCCCCTTCTGCTGACCATCTCCCATCTGAATACCTACAAATTGCCGCAAAAGCCATAGACTATCCCGTCTCTATCCTTATTAACAGAACTATCTCTGAGGGCAAAATCCCTGCTTTATGGAAAATATCCCATATCATCCCTCTACATAAAGGAGGGCCATCTACTGAGCTTTCTAACTTTCGCCCTATTGCTCTACTCTCCCCATTAGCTAAGATAATGGAAAAATGTATTCACAAACAACTGCTTAACCACTTACTACAAAATAACCTACTGGCAAACTGCCAACATGGCTTCAGGCCATTCCATAGCACATCTACTGCCCTTTTATCCTTTACCGACTCTATATATAAAAATCGTAACAATAACTCTTTTTTTTCCTCTGCTCTATTCATTGACCTGTCAAAAGCCTTTGACATGGTTAACCATAACCTACTATTAAACAAACTAAAGGCTCACTCTCTTGATCCTCAAGCCATACAATGGTTTAGGTCTTATCTGGAAAATAGACAGCAAGCAGTACTTTGGCATAACAATCTGTCTTCACTACTTCCAGTAAATATTGAGTACCCAGGGCTCTATCCTAGGTCCCCTACTCTTCTCCTTATTTATTAATAACTTACACATGAACTTACTTCAAGCCACCTGCATTCAATATGCTGATGACTCCACTTTAATCTGCACAGCCAAGAATATATCCTCTCTCCACTCCCTCACCCAAACTGTTTTTCAGAATGTTGAAAACTGGTTTATGCAACACTACCTCCTCCTTAATCCCAAAAAACAAAACTACTGCTTTTTACTCCTACTCATAAATCATCCATTCCTTTCTTCTCTTTAACCTCTAACAATGGTACCAACATCAACCCAGAGACTACAACCCGCCTACTAGGTGTAACTATTGATAATCATCTCAACTACGATGAACACAAACTCCACTATAAAGTCTGTTAACAGAAAACTTGGCACCTTCTATAGAATAAAACCCTTCCTTACCCCTTCTGCAAGGAAAGCAATTGCCCAGACCCACCTTATTTCTACCCTCTTCTATGCCTCTGTTATATATACCAACCTATCCAAAAACAACCTCTCTAAACTCTCCACCTGTTATAATAGCATAGCTAGATTCATCACATGTTCCCCCTTTAAAACTCACCACTGCCTTAACCTCAAACAACTTGGATGGCTAGAACTGAAAAACCAGATACTCTTTCAACAATTACTTATTACGCACAAGACCCTGTACCACCCTAACAACACCCCTATCCTCACTCATCTAATTACACCTTACACTAATCTAGCTACACTACGCTCTGCTAACAAGCTTCTAGTTTCCTCAAATAAAGCCAACAACAAAGCCGGGGATTCACTTTTCTCAAACACTGCAGGAAAATTCTGGAATCAGCTTCCTGCTGAATTATCTACCCTTGCTTCTACTTCTCTTTTTAAAAAACATCTTAAAGAACATCTGAAAGCTCATTGGCTTTGTCCATGTACTAACCCAGACTGACATCTTTTTCCCCTTCTATTCTTAACCCTATCCCTTCTCCTTTAACCTGTACTTCCAAATCGTAGTACTACTCTTCCTCTGGAATAAGAAAATGACATATATATTCTTTCCCATAACTAAGACTTGCTCATACCTTCTAGTGTGATTTGTAGAATTGTTTTAGTTTAGTTTTTATAGAATTGTTTAGTTAATTTCTACTAATACTGTTTAGTATACAAATGTATTATTATAACTGTTCACTAGACCATTGCTACCTCTGTATTTATTCTTAATGGTTCTATGTATTGTTAACTGTCTCAATATTCATGTTTGGAGCTTTTCTCCCCGGGCCTCTACTGAAAATGGACATATATCCAGCTAGACTAGCCTGGTCAACAAATGTAAAATAAATAAATAAATATATCCTGATGGTCATATTGTACATGTATGGAGAGGTGACTCACTCCTGACTTAGAATATTGCACTTCATCAGTTGTAGTATGATATATTCTGATGTTCATATTGTACATGTATGGACTGGTGACTCACTCCTGACTTAGAATATTGCACTTCATCAGTTGTAGTATGATATATTCTGATGTTCATATTGTACATGTATGGAGTGGTGACTCACTCCTGACTTAGAATACTGCACTTCATCAGTTGTAGTATGATATATTCTGATGTTCATATTGTACATGTATGGTGTGGTGACTCACTCCTGACTTAGAATATTGTACTTCATCACTTGTAGTATGATAGATTCTGATGTTCACATTGTACATGTATGGACTGGTGACTCACTCCTGACTTAGAATATTGCACTTCATCAGTTGTAGTATGATATATTCTGATGTTCAGATTGTACATGTATGGAGTGGTGACTCACTCCTGACTTAGAATATTGTACTTCATCAGTTGTAGTATGATATATTCTGATGTTCATAGTGTACATGTATGGACTGGTGACTCACTCCTTACTTAGAATATTGCACTTCATCAGTTGTAGTATGATATATTCTGATGTTCATATTGTACATGTATGGAGTGCTGACTCACTCCTGACTTAGAATATTGCACTTCATCAGTTGTAGTATGATATATTCTGATGTTCATATTGTACATGTATGGAGTGGTGACTCACTCCTGACTTAGAATATTGCACTTCATCAGTTGTAGTATGATACATTCTGATGTTCATAGTGTACATGTATGGAGTGGTGACTCACTCCTGACTTAGAATATTGTACATCATCAGTTGTAGTATGATATATTGTGATGTTCATATAGTACATGTATGGTGTGGTGACTCACTCCTGACTTAAAATATTGCACTTCATCAGTTGTATGATATATTCTGATGTTCATATTGCACATGTATGGAGTGGTGACTCACTCCTGACTTAGAATATTGCACTTCATCAGTTGTAGTATGATATATTCTGATGTTCATATTGTACATGTATGATGTGTTGACTCACTCCTGACCTAAAATATTGCACTTCATCAGTTGTAGTGTGATATATTATGATGTTCATATTGTACATGTATGGAGTGGTGACTCACTCCTGACTTAGAATATTGTACTTCAACAGTTGCAGTGTGATATATTCTGATGTTTATATTGTACATGTAAGGAGTGGTGACTCAGTCCTGACTTATAATATTGCACTTCATCAGTTGTAGTATGATATATTCTGATGTTAATATTGTACATGTATGGAGAGGTGACTCACTCCTGACTTACAATATTGCACTTCATCAGTTGTAGTATGATATATTCTGATGTTCATAGTGTACATGTATGGAGTGGTGACTCACTCCTGACTTAGAATATTGTACTTCATCAGTTGTAGTGTGATATATTCTGATGTTCATATTGTACAAGTATGGAGTGGTGACTCAGTCCTGACTTAGAATATTGCACTTCATCAGTTGTAGTATGATATATTCTGATGTTCATATTGTACATGTATGGAGAGGTGACTCACTCCTGACTTAGAATATTGCACTTCATCAGTTGTAGTCTGATATATTCTGATGTTCATATTGTACATATATGGAGTGGTGACTCACTCCTGACTTAGAATATTGCACTTCGTCAGTTGCAGTGTGATATATTCTGATGTTCATATTGTACTTGTATGGAGTGGTGACTCACTCCTGACTTAGAATATTGCACTTCATCAGTTGTAGTATGATATATTCTGATGTTCATATTGTACATGTATGGAGTGGTGACTCGCTCCTGACTTAGAATATTGCACTTCATCAGTTGTAGTATATCTTCTGATATTCATATTGTACATGTATGGAGTGGTGACTCACTCCTGACATAGAATATTGCACCTCATCAGTTGTAGTATGATATATTCTGATGTTCATATTGTACATGTATGGTGCGTTGACTCACTCCTCACTTAGAATATTCCATGTCATCAGTTGTAGTATGATATATTCTGATGTTCATATTGTACATGTATGGAGTGGTGACTCACTCCTGACTTAGAATATTGCACTTCATCAGTTGTAGTGTGATATATTCTGATGTTCATATTGTACTCGTATGGAGTGGTGACTCACACCTGACTTAGAATATTGCACTTTGTCAGTTGCAGTGTGATATATTCTGATGTTCATATTGTACTTGTATGGAGCGGAGACTCACTCCTGACTTAGAATATTGCACTTCATAAGTTGTAGTGTGATATATTTTGATGTTCATATTGTACATGTATGGAGTGGTGACTCACTCCTGACTTAGAATATTGCACTTCATCAGTTGTAGTATGATATATTCTGATGTTCATATTGTACATGTATGGTGCAATGACTCACTCCTGACTTAGAATGTTCCACGTCATCAGTTGTAGTATGATATATTCTGATGTTCATATTGTACATGTATGGAGTGGTGACAAACTCCTGACTTAGAATATTGCACTCCATCAGTTGTAGTATGATATATTCTGATATTCATAGTGTACATGTATGGTGTGGTGACTCAACCCTGACTTAGAATATTGCACTTCATCAGTTGTAGTTTGATATATTCTTTTGTTCATATTGTATATGTATGGAGTGGTGACTCACTCCTGACTTAGAATATTGCACTTCATCAGTTGTATTATGATATATTCTGATGTTCATAGTGTACATGTATGGAGTGGTGACTCACTCCTGACTTAGAATATTGCACTTCATCAGTTGTAGTATAATAGATTCTGATGTTCATAGTGTACATGTATGGAGTGGTGACTCACTCGTTATTGCATATTCAGGAAGTAATTTCATAAGAAATCAATGATTAGAGTTGATATATATATATATATATATATATATATATATATATATATATATATATTTTTTTTTTTTTTTTTTTTTTTTTTTAACTCTCTAAAAGCAATAAACTGGAATTGTCTAAAAACATTATCTCTAGATAACGCAGTTGCCCACTTCAACTCAACATTCTTAAAACTTCTAGACTACCATGCTCCCTTAAGGACAAAGAGAATAAAAATTAAAACTGTCCCTTGGCTTACCAAAAACACACTAGCAACCATGCGGCACAGAGATAAAGTCTGGGCACACTACCAGAAAAATAGGACCCCCCTCATCCATAATGAATACAAAACACTTTGAAATAAAGTAAAAAAGCTCATCATCTCTGATTGACAAAATTACTTCTCCATATGCTAAAACAATAATAAAACAAACCCTCAGAAATTCTGGAAAGGAATCTCCACTCTCCTTAATCCCAGCAAACCAGATACCCCCACCCCAGGCCCTAATGCTCCCGATATAGACTTAGCTACCCATTTTAACTCTTTTTTCATTGAATCTATTTCCAAACTAACCTCTTCATTCTCTAACATCACTACATTCTCCAATTCACCCCCATCCTCCTCTACCAACACTTTACCCTGCACTGCTACCACTCCCTCATTCTCATCCTCTAATTCTCTACCCTCCACCTCTTCTCCAACTCTCACTTCCTCCTCATCATCATCACCCCCAAATACCCCCTCTTCCCACTCCCCTCTTTTCTCATTAAAACCTATACCCATATCTACCATAAAAAAACTCCTTCAGAAACTGAAGCCATGCACTAATGCTCCTGAAAAAATCCCTTCTTACTTTCTTAGCATAGCTGCTGAAGCAATTGCCTATCCCATTAGCATTCTAATCAACCACTCTATCCAAGAAAGTATAGTACCACAAATCTGGAAAAAGGCCTTTATCATACCTTTACATAAAGGTGGCAACAATAACAATGTTACTAATTTCTGCCCCATCGCTATCCTGTCTCCCATCTCTAAACTCCTAGAAAAGTGTATCCAAGTACAACTCCTACCACATCTCTTAGATAATCACCTACTAAGTCCCACACAACATGGATTCAGACCAAGTCACAGCACTATGACAGCCCTCCTCTCCTTCCTTGAAACTGTAAATAAAGCCAGGGACTCTGGTCTTATTGTTTCTACCCTACTACTTGACCTCTCTAAGGCCTTTGACACTATCTCACACAGCCTGCTTTTAACTAAACTCTCTAAACTTAATATATCTCCTTCCTCTTTGAACTGATTCTCCAGCTACTTATCCAATAGATATCAAGCAGTAAAATGGAAAAAGGCCACCTCCTCATCCCTTAATACCCCAACTGGAGTTCCCCAAGGTTCCATACTGGGTCCCCTCCTCTTTAATATATTGATAAATGATTTCCGCAACTCTTTCCCTTTCTCAGATATCATCCAATATGCAGATGATTCAACTATTATCTGCTCTGCCACATCTATCCCTACACTCCTAAAGCTTACTCAAGATGCTTTTTCAACCACTGAGCAATGGATGAAAAGAAATCACCTAGCACTCAATGCCTCTAAAACCAAATTAATGGTATTTACTCCCTCTAAAGTCACCTCTTTCGATATAAACACATTCTCTATTACTAGTCAAAATAACACACCTCTGGAACTGGTGTCAGAGACCAAGTTACTTGGGGTCCAAATTGATAGCCAGCTCAAATTCAACTCCCACTTGCAACTAAATATAAAAAAAAAACATCAAAAACTAGGTATGCTCTACCGACAAAATCATTACCTTACACCTGCCACTAAAATCACTCTCTCTACTTCCTTTCTTATCCCCTCCCTTCTCTATGGTGCTCCACTCCTAACTAACCTACAATCCTCTCTGAAAACACAACTTTCCTCTTGCTACAACAAAATCGCCAAGTTTGCTACCAGCCATAAGTCCTCCACCCACCACTGTTCCTCTCTCCAAAAACTAAAATGGCTAGAACTACCCAATCATCTCACCTATACTCAACTAACTCTTGCACATAAGCTCATTTCAATCCCTCCCTCTGTCCCTCCCTTTCTTCTGCCTTTAAAATGTACCTACCTGATAGAGTATTAAGGTCTAACAACCAAAATCTATTAGAAGTGTACAAGCCAACTCATCCCCCAGGCAAAAATCTTCTATCGTATGGTCTAGCACGTCTCTGGAACTCCCTACCTCCATCAATTCGTATCACCTCTAACCATTTTATTTTCAAAAGATCTCTTCATTCACATCTAGTATCCCAATGGGAATGCTCCTGTGATCTCTTCATTCACATCTAGTATCCCAGTGGGAATGCTCCTGCGATCTCTTCATTCACATCTAGTATCCCAGTGGGAATGCTCCTGCGATCTCTTCATTCACATCTAGTATCCCAGTGGGAATGCTCCTGCGATCTCTTCATTCACATCTAGTATCCCAGTGGGAATGCTCCTGCGATCTCTTCATTCACATCTAGTATCCCAGTGGGAATGCTCCTGCGATCTCTTCATTCACATCTAGTATCCCACTGGGAATGCTCCTGCTCCCACCCCACATAACTAACATTGGCAGTTTCCATCTTCCTTTCTTTCCCTGATTATACCAGAAATTTTCCTTTATCATTTCTCCTAACTCATACATTCTTGTCATTCCGATGCTATTGCAAAGAATGCACTAGGCTGCACCTCTTAAGTGTATGCTTCCTAGTATGTAATGGCTTCTCAGTATTTACTTTGCAATGTTCTGTTTGCTAGTCTGTATCATCTGTAAGTTTCATCACTAGTCTGTAGTAATTGTAATGTTTGCTGTACTATTTGTAATGTTTGCTCGAATCTATAACATTTGTAAAATTATCATCTATAACCTATTGTAACCTAGATTATTTTGGAGCTTTTCTCCCCAGGACTCCATTGAAAATGGGTTCATATTGGCCCAATGGACTATCCTGGTAAACCAACTGCAAATAAATAAATAAAATAAAAAAAATATATATATATAGATATATAGATAGATAGATAGATAGATGGATGCAGACATCTATGTCAGGAGGTTCAAAAGCACAAAGTTTTCTTGCAAAAAAATGCTTTAAAAGTATAACAGGGTCTTTTGGAATTCACTTTGTCTGAATTGCAGCTTATTTTTCAAAGTGTTGGAACTAGGTCTTGTATTTCTCATATAAAACCAATCATAATACATTAGAAAATAGAATTATATTAAATACATAATACATAAATAAATGTACATTGTAACGCTGATCCAAATGTGTTTTCAGTGACCTTAATACTAGAGATAAAACCATCTCAATACTTAACTATATGAAATATTACCTAAGATCACTAGATAATAATAACACTGCTCTGAATTTATTAGGGTCAGTAATATCAAATTAAGAGCTTACATACTTGATCAAGGAACATCACCCAAAAGCAGATAAGGCATTATTCCTAAATGAAAGTTAAAAAAAAACATTAATAACAGAGGGAGAAAGACAAAGAGCAGGGTGCACATAATTTAAAGGTCTGGTCAATACTACTATCCAAACTAGAGCAAGCATAATAAAATAGCCAGATTTGTGTATAATCTCCCTTGCAAATCCCATCACTGCCTCACCCTTAGGACACTTCAATGGCCTGAATTCTCTAAACAACTACTTCTTCCTCAATTCCTGCCCCTCCATCTTTAATCTTGTGTCTGACTATAACCCCCGCCATCATCTTTGTACAACTGACAAACACCTCCTACACATCTACAAACCCAACAAAAATATCAGAAAGTCCCTCTATAAGTATTCTGTAGCTTATGTTTGGAACACACTTCCTCTCAATATAAGAAGCATTCCCCAAAAGTACCTGTTTAAACAAGAACTTAAACATTATTTACTAAAGAACTGGTCCTGCCCGTGTCAAACCCCACTTAATATTTTATTCTTACTTACACAACTTTTATTCCTCTTTGATATATCACGTTTCTTTGGTCCACTTCTCGCAATCATGTAATTCTACTGTTCTTCCGTTCTTCCTATATTTAAAAAGGGTGTTTCTAATACTATGTCTGTTTGGTTAAATACTGTGAGTGCATTTCAATTACGGTATTCTCTTGTAATATTATTGTCACTGCTTTAATGAATGCTGCGCTGAATATTGTAGTACACTTGTGTATTTTTTGTTTATCTTTTGTAATATTATAAATTCTGTTGCGCTTTCTCCTTGGGTCTCCACTGAAAATGGGCTGCTGGCTCAATTGGACTAACCTAGTTAACAAATGTCAATAAATAAATAAATGTGTATAGTATATGACAAAAAATTCACATACTTGTATAAAGGACAGGCGAGTAAACTTCTAGAATCATACTATATAAAAAAACTTCACATACTTGTATAAAGGACAGACAAGTAAACTTCCAGAATTAGATCAGTTCACCTCTAGTAATAAATGTGTCTGTGTAAACTGTTCAAGTTTGTATATATTTCATGCAGAAAGTGCAGTTTAACAGATTACAGCCCAGCTCAGTGAGTTGAATTAAAGACAGTATTGTATGCCATAAAACAGAGTATGTTTAAGGTCAATTTAATATTCTTAGTGACAGTTTATGCTGTTACAGTTCTTACTATTTATCCAAGAAAACTGTAGACAGTAATGATAAATCCTTGCTGCATTCAGTAGTACTGAAAAAAATTAAATGGCGCCAGCTAAAGAAACGCTATGTTAAGACAGCGGGTGGAGTATCACACACAGAACAGTATGTTAGGACCGGAGGGTCACAAGCATAAACATAAAAAGTTCAACAGTTAAGATTAATTTTATAGAGGTGCAGAAATGCAAAAAGTGTTAAACTATTGACACAGTGTTGGATTACTACTTTAGTTTAATTTGAGGTTATGACAATAAAAGATAATGCCACAGAGGTTTCTGTTATATTTAGTAATAAAGTTACAGCCTTTTTATTTCACTGTAGTACATTATCAGTTCAGTTACAGACTTGCAAGTATGTATTTATTAGTCATTAGTTTATTTCACTATAGTACATTATCAGTTTGCTCACATACTTAAAATAATTTATTAGCAGTATATGTTTATTTCATGCAGAAAAAATGTAAATAAAGTCAGGGAAACAAGCAATGCTATCAGTTTATAATTGTTAAAGCTGCAAATGACCTGATTAAGTACCTGATGCTGTCACCCAGCCTTGCACAAGAGATAGAAAAAGGGAAGTTTAGAAGCCGTAAGAGACAGAAAAGGACACTAAAACAGCCTGCAATACCTCAGCAGTGACTGGGACAATGCAGAGTAAGGCCTAAACTTGGCAAGAGCTGTGGTGCACAAATCGACTATCTACAGAAAAGCTGTGTACAAGATGTGCATTTATGTAAATTAGAGTTAAAGCAAGAATGTAAATGTTCTCATGTTTCAGACAGTTGTAGAACAGTACTAGTTTTCAGTTTATGTTTCTATCAATGTTCAGACAATGCTGACAGAATAAGGTACTAATATTCTAATTTTCAGAACATAACATTTACCAGATTTCATAGCGGTGGTGGTGCTGCGGTAGCATTGTCGCCTCACAGTAAGGCGTTGTCCTGTTCGATTCTCAGCTAGAGCGTCTTCTGTGTGGTGACATGCATGAATGGGTGTACCTTCATTGAAGGTTGTGCATCAGGGCCAGCAACTCGGCACATAAAAATCTACTGCCAATCATTAGTGGACCGGAGTTCCTCTGTGGCGACCCCTAACCGGGAAAAGCCGAAAGACACAACAACATTTACCAGATTTCAGTTATACTTTTATCTGTGTTTAGGTAACAATGGCAAAAGATATTCCTTTAGTATTAGTTTAGTTAGTTTCCAGAATATACACAGCTATTTTAAATGCTCACTGTAAATATGTATCATTTTAATATAAATTTCAGTCAGGGTTCAGAATATGACATTCATACTTAGTTATGCATTCAGTATAGTACATTTCAGTCTAATTTCAGAATATAACATTAATGTAAATTTCAGTTTAGTTTCAGAATATGACATTCATACTCAGTTATGAGTTCATTATAGCACATTTCAGTCAGATTTCAGAATATAACTTTCATACTCAGTTACAGCATGCAATTGCATTACACTTCACATGATTATGTTATTAGTTTAAGGATAAAGTGACAGAATTAAACAGTATTACTATTAGTTTTAAGGGTAAAGGGACAGAATTATTTGTAACAGGCTTATTAAAATAAGTTAGCTAAAGAACAGGTAGTAATTGTAAGGCTTAACAGGGCAGGCTTAATTTTTAATTAATTTGCAGATTACAATGTTGTTGTTGTTGTTGTTGTTGTGTCTTTCGGCTTTTCCTGGTTAGGGGTTTCCACAGCAGAACTCCGGTCCGCTAATGATTGGTAGTAGATTTTTAAGTGCCGAGTTGCCGGCCCTGACGCACAACCTTCAACGAAGGTACACCCATTCATGCATGTCTCCACACAGAAGACGCTCTAGCTGAGAATCGAACAGGACAACGTCTTACTGTGAGGCGACAATGCTACCACAGCAACACCACCGCAATTATTTACATTGGACAGAAAGTTAAAAGGACACTGACAGAGTATGCAAAGGTATAGATCTGAAATAAAGAAAGCACAGGTTTTACTAAACTATTGCAGCACATAAATATTTACTGGATATTTAAGACACAAATTTAAAAGGCAAACATCTCATCATCATCATCCCCTTTTTCCCATTTACATGGGGTCGGGTATCGTATTAACTGTCGCCAAGTCTCTCGATTCAGTGCCACTCTCCTGCCTTCTTCAACACTCATGCCTGATTGTCGCAGATCTTCTTTCACACAATCCATCCACCTCTTTGCTGGATGTCCTCGCTTCCTCTTACCTTCTTCCTGTCTGTCCCAAATCTCCCTCACCAGATTGTCTTCTGCTTTTCTACACATGTGCCCATACCATCGTAATCTGTTTTCTTTGATCTTTTCTGCAATTGGAGCTACTTTGGCTTCTGCTCTTATGTCCTAATTTCTTTGTCTGTCCCGCAGTGTGCATCCTACCACCCTTCTTAGGCACTTCATTTCCATCACCTCTAGCTTCTTCAACTGTTCTACCTTTACTGCCCAGGTTTCTGTACCATACAGTAGTACTGGTCGCACCACTGTCTTGTACATCTTACTTTTCAGCTTCTTTGGCATTCTTCTGTCATATACTACACCTGATACTCTACGCCAGTTGGCTGCAGCCCCTCTGATTCTAGCTTTGACCTCTTCATTCAGACTACCCTTCTCCTCAACCACTCCTCCCAGATACTTGAAGCTGTTTACCTGTTCCACTATCTTCCCATCTATCTCTATTCTCAGCTTCTTCTGATTTCCCCAATCTGCTGCCATTACCACTGTCTTATCTGTGCTTAGTTTCATCTCATGTGCCTTCAGATTTGCATTCCATTCTCCTATCCTTTGCTGAAGTTCTAGATCAGAGTCTGCCTGTACTGCCACAGCATCTGCATACAGCAGCTTTGTTGCTCTGACCCCTCCAACCTGTTTGCTGATGTAGTCCATTACCAGTATGAACAGCAGTGGGCTCAGAGCTGAACCCTGGTGTACACCCACTCCCACTGGGAATCCCTCAGTGAGGCTAAACACTGTTCATACTTGAGTCACTGGGTCCTTGTACACAGCCTGTACTAATTCTACCAATGTTTCTGGGACTTCAAACCACCGCAGTACTACCCAGATCAGCTTTCTTGGGACCTTGTCATATGCTTTCTCCAAGTCTAGGAAAGCCCAGTTTGACTCTCTCCTCTTCTCTAGTTTCTTCTCAAGTATCTGTCTCAATGCAAACATTGGGTCAATTGTGCTGCATCCTGATCTGAATGCGAACTGTTCATCTCCCATCTTACATGCTACTATTCTGCTTATCCATTTATCAATCACCCTCTCCAGAACTTTCATGCAATGTGGTAGGAGTTTGATGCCTCTGTACTGTCCACAGTTGTGGATGTCCCCTTTGTTCTTGTACAATGGCATGAGTATGCTTATTCTCCAGTCATCTGGAATACGCCTTTCTCTCCACACTGCAATTAGTACCCTCAGGAGCCATTTCTCCCCTAGCTCACCCAGCATCTTTATCATATCTGCTGTGACCTCATCTGAGCCTGCTGCTTTCCCTGACTTCATTTTCCTTAGTGCTGCTCTTACTTCTTCTAAGCTGGGCTCTTCTTCTACTCTCATTGTAGGCTGTTCTGGGGCAGTACCGCTTCTGTGGGGTTTTCTTCATTCAGAAGCTGCTGGAACTACTCCTTCCATCTGCCTTTGATGTCCTGTGGGCTGGTAAGCAGGTTGTTGCTGGAATCCCTTATGAAGAGTGTCTGACTATCTTCTATATCTTTCTGTCTTTGCCTTGCAACATGGTATAGTTTCTTTGTGCCCCTTATTGAGTCACTTTCCAGAAGCTGATAGAGTGCCTCTGATGCCCTATTCTTTGCTATTGCAACTTCTTTCTTAGTTTCTTTGTTAGCCAACCAGTAGTCCTTCCTAGCTTGGTCAGTCTTTTCAATCTCCCACTTCTTCCTGCACTCCTTCTTTCTTTTGATTACTTCCTGCACTTCTGCATTCCACCACCAGCTTTCCTTATGTACCTTATTTCCATACCTGGCTCAGCCACATATCTTTTCTGTAGTCCTAACACATGCTGTCTTTAGGCGCTGCCACTCTTCTTCAACTCCACCTATTTCCTCCTCTTCTTGGGGTGCTAGAGCCCTGAGCCTTGAACTGCTGTACTTTCTCTCCAGTCAACTTCCAGGTCTTCAGCCTGGCCTCTGTTGACCTTAGAGCCTTCTCTGACCACTGCTTGCAGCTGATTGTGGCAACTACTGGTTTATGCTGTGAACCAACTGTTTCACTGGGGATGACTTTGCAATCATGGATTCTACCCCAGTGCCTTTTCCTTACTAGGAGGAAGTCTGCCTGAGTTGCATGTTGGCTACTCTTGTATGTGATCTTGTGACTGTCTCTCTTTCTGAACCATGTGTTGGCTACTATTCAAGCCATTTGCCAGACAGAAGTCTAGAATGACTTCTCCTTCTTTATTCCTATTGCTCCACCCATGTGGACCCAGGCAGTCCTCATATCCTGTTCTGTCTATCCCGATATGTGCATTTAAGTCACTCATTATCAACACCAATTCATGTTGTCCTGCTTTATCTAGTAGGTCCTGCAACTGCTGTCTGAATGCACTCTTTTCCTCATTATCACAACCCTGCTGTGGGGCATAGGCTGAGATTATGAATACTGTCCTATCATTACACTGGAGTCTGATTGCCATGAGTCTGTCATTAATTCTGATGATATCCCTCACTGACTTCTGAAGCCTCTGTCTCACCACAATTCCTACACCATTTCTAGCCTGTCCACCACCTGAGTAGTAGAGTCTTCCATCTCGTCTCTTGGATACATAGGATGTCCAGCCTTCTCCGTATCACTTCTAAGCTGCATCCTGTCAGTGAATCTACATTAAGCATAGCAATTCTTAGTTCATGTTTGGCAGGTTGGTTGGTTTTATATCCAGCTTTCACTCAACAGAGCTATCCCAGGTAACCCAGGTTGGGCAACTAGACACTGGCCAGCCAGTAGCCTATTGACCCAGGGCTGCTGGGCTTTTATGGCGGACACACACACTGGCCAATAGGGGCACATATACCCCTCCCACTGTTAGCATGGGTCCTTGGCGTGGGTCAGAGAGTAGGCCGGGTCCTCAACCCACTTATCACTGGTAACTACCCATGCCCATTTTTTAGTGACAGTCAACATGACCGAATCACCTAGATTCGCATTTTACACCATCGAGTGGCTAGCCCTGCCACAGCGCGCAGTTTGTGATCCGTGTTCTCCTATCTTGAGGATACTGCGCACCACAATAGATGCCCAAAGCAGTTGGTCTTTTTACAACTCTTCCCCCCATTGGGCACCATGTAGAGTCTGTGCTGCTGCCCACAGCTCCATTCATTGGTGAATTTAAGATGGAAACACTCAGCATGTTTTTCAAACATGGGAGAAACCCCACGGGGGCACAGAGAACATGCAAACTCCAAACAGGCATTAGTCGGAGGTCAGGATCGAACCTTGCACCTTGTGCATTGGAGGCGAAGACCTTAACCACTAAGCCATCTGGTCATAAGGCAAACATCTGTTATAGCACATATAAATTAAAAAGGTAAAACAATTATTAATAAAGCTAGCTTAAACTTTACAGATAAAAGTTACAGTATATGGTAATTATGCTTCAAGACCAGTTATAAAGCTACCCCTCTAGTTTTGATTTCAGTTTGTCTTCAGAAAATGGCCATCATGTTTGATAGGCTATATAATAAAAAATGGACTAAACAGTGCAATGTTTAAAAAATCAAATATATAGACAACAGGGAAAGGTTTCATTTACTATAAGAGAGAGAGAGACGTCATGGTACAATAAGGCACCAGTTCATAAGGTAAAAAAATAGGCAATAGTCAGTGTAATTTTACCATTACAGCATACAGCAATAGGAAAGAAAATAGACAGGGTTAACAGTTCATACTCTGTCTAACTTGACTGGAGACTCACAGAGACAAGTTGAGGATATGCATGGCATTCTCTTCATGCTGTTTCTGGAACAGCAGGGTTAAAATAATTACTGGGACTAATCAGTTTTAAAAAACACAGAATTAAAAGGCACTGATTTTCAGAATAATGTGCAGGTTTTAGATACATCTCTGTTTACCTGTGAGAGAGGGGAGCTTTGAACAAGCTATCTGTCCCTGGAGGAGTGGTTCCAGCCCAGAAGTAATAGTTTATTGGCCATTTTGGGCTAATTTCTATCTCTTTCATTTCCATACTATAAAAATCGTGTTTGCATGGTTTTGCGCACCGGGCAGTGCCGGTTAGCTACTGTTAAATTATTCCCAGCTCCACTAAGTCTCTTCTTCAGTTTTTCCCTTGAAACTAGTCTAACTCCCAACCTAAGCACTCAAAAGGCATCTTACAGCCCAGCACTTGCTCAGACCTAATAGCAAGCACTAATCTACCCTGACACTAATTGCCCAGCAGGGCAAGGCTCTTTATTCACCCCTCACCAACTAAGCGACTAAGCAGCTCACCCTACTATTCAGGCATGTCCAAAGGGCAACTTCAGGTGCACTCTCCAGTCCAGCTGGTGAATTTGGGTATCCTGAGGCAATGTTACAACTGCCTCATGTACACAGACAACCCTCTCCTCCTACCACAAAACACTAACATATGCGAGAGATGCAATTATACAGCCAAACTGGAAGCTAAGCTGTCTCCACTCAAGACTGGAACAGACAGTCAAGAGGAGAAGATTAACACTTGCATCACAACTCCAGCCATACACAGACCCACTAAAACAGCACTGGCAAAAAATACACATAAATACACAAAATCGTACTAGGAGGCTCTAAATAAAAACCTGCAAAAGCACCAGAGACCTCCAAAGCAGACACCAAAACAACCTGCACTTCCCATCACAAACCAGACAACACATAAAACACAAAATCAGTGTGCCACACAATCACAGCCCTAAAGGTGAAATAACATACCTAACACACTAGTAATAGGTAACTCTATAGTCAGGCACACTGACGTCCCACTCACTAGGCTGGACAAGCAGAAGGTTACTGTTAGCTGCCTGTCGGGAGCCAGAATCCGCCACAAAACACAAGCACTCAGGTCACTCCAGAACAAGTACAAATATGACTCTGTCATTGTTCATGTTAGTGTGAATGACCTGAGAGTTACCTCCCTGGACTACATGAAAAGAGACGTGGAAGAGCTCTCTGATCATGTAGCCCAGGATGGTATGACCCTGACCCTGAGTAGCATCCTGCCCTCACCAAGAATGATACCTTATTATAAAGAAAAAAATTATCAATTTCAACAATTGGCTAAGCTTCTGGTGTCATTCAAAGGGGATCCAGTGTCTGTCAGCCTGGGACGACATGCTCAACAAGCCATGTTGCTTCACAAGAGAAGGCTTGCACCTGTCACCCCTAGGCTTTCGAATACTGGCCAAGGCTCTTGCTGCCCCCATAGTGCCTTTTTTAGGCAAGGCTCAAAAGTCAAACCCACCTCCATAAACAGCACAATTAAAAAAACTGAGGGTTATGCTACTCAATGCCAGGAATTTAAACCTCACAATATACGTGCTCAAAGCACTCCTCAGTATGGAGAATGTCGACATCTGTGCAGTAACTGAGACCTGGTTCAAGGCTCCAGAGAGCACCCCAGCACTACTGGGCTACAACTCATACCACATATTTTGGCCACAGAACATGGACCGAAACACAAAAGGAGGGGGTGTATCCATATTCATCAAGGATACCTACACCTCCAGGTCAGTGGCGCAGCATGATACCTCTGAGATCATCCATGTGCAACTAACATCGGGCAAATCTGCAGTGCAAATTGTGGCCTGCTACAGATCACCCTCCATGACCCAGGACCACCACTCCACCTTTCTGGAGACACTAGAAAACATGAAGGTCCTACCAAACACCCTGATATTGGGCAATTTCAATTACCCTACCATTCACTGGGAAAACTACTCGAGTACAAATTCCCAAGCCCAGCGCTTCCTGGAATTCATCAACTCAAACACCCTGGTTCAGCTGGTAAACTCCCCTACCAGAGGTGAAAACATATTGGACCTGGTCATCACCAACATGGGCGACAGGTGTTCCACACCGGAGGTCAACCCATCACTGGCTAGATCAGACCATAAACTAATTACTCTGGATGTCCACACCCCACCACCACCCACAACTAAGGAAACCACAGTAAAAAAACTTTTCTAAAGCAAACTTCACCTTTCCTAAGATAGAGGTGGTAAGTTTCACAGCCCCCACACTAAAGGATAATGCTGCCCAAGATGCAGAAACCTTTAGAAATGCACTCTATGAGCACCTACAAGGATGCATGGATCATGCCATCCCCAGCAAAACCAAGACTCACTCCTCTAACAGAAGGAAACCAGTTTGGTGGACCCCTGCAGTAAACAGGCTATACAATAAAAGGAGGAAACTAGTTCAGAAAAAAAGCAAATCCCAAGAAGGCAAGACATCCCTGATCAGTATCAGTAAGAAACAGAGGTCCCTCATGAAATCATCCAAGGCTAACTTCGAAAGAAAAATAGCCAAGGCTTCAAAAGATAACCACAAAGCCTTCTTCAGCTATGTTAAGAATCTAAGTGATAACTCGCAGATATGCACTGAACTAGTGCAAAATATCACAAAATATACTGAACCTACTGATATTGCCAACATCCTGGTAGATGGATTCAGTGCAAACTTCACCTCCCTCTCACCTCCAAAAGGGCCCACAACAATACCGAAAAAGTGGAGAGTCCCAAAAATCACAGACACACAGGGGAAAACAGCCCTTTCAAAAGCCAAAAACACAGCATCACTGGGACCAGATAGTGTCCCGGGCTGTGTCTTGCACAAACTACAGAACAAACTAACCCCCCACCTAAACATGCTGTTCAACCTCAGCCTCACCACAGGCTATATGCCCATAGAATGGCGCACAGCAACAGTTATTCCTCTCCACAAAGGAGGGGCCACAACTGACCCTGGTAACTATCGCCCCATAAGCCTGACTAGCCTGGTCTGCAAGGCTATGGAGCGCATCATCATGGAACTCATTAACAAAGAAATTGGGAACCCCCAAACACTTGACCTGACCCAGTTCAGCTTTGTTAAGGGCAGATCATGCCTACTAAACCTGGTTGACTTCTTCGGGACAGTCACCAAGGCCATAGACGAGGGAAAGGTGGTTCACACAGCCTACCTTGACCTCACCAAGGCTTTCGACACCATTTCCCACTCGGGTATTACAGAAAAACTCACCAGCCTGAACATAAACCCCTATGTCATGAGATGGGTTGCCAACTGGCTTACAGACAGAACTCACACGGTAAGAATAGTGGGCTCAGGTCCAACTCTAAACCAGTCACAAGTGGTGTCCCACAAGGCTCGGTCCTGGGGCCTCTACTGTTTGGCATATACTTCTCAAAAATACAGGCAAACACAGGAGGACTATGACTAACCAAGTTCACTGATGACTGCAAACTGGGAGCCATAATTGACTCTCCGGCTGACACAGACATCCTCCAAAAGGGCCTTACTGAGACGGACACCTGGTGTCAAAGTCATGGCCTCAAGCTAAATGCCAAAAAATGCATAGTCATCCCGTTTGGGAAAAACAAAACACCCACGAATTACCACATAGTAGGCATCCCCCTTAATACAGAAGAGGTAATAAGAGATTTGGGGACCCAGGTAGATAGTAATCTCTCATTTGACAATCATATTGCCAAAGTAGTTAGGAAATCCTTCAATTACTAAAGGGTTCACATCTAGAAATAAAGAGGTTATAGTGCCCCGCTACTCATCACTCATTAGACCCATCATAGAGTACAATGCCCCATTTGGGATGTACCTAACAAGACACTTCCAACAGCTGTAAAGACCACAAAAGTACCTCACCAAGAGGATTACTGGCCTCAAACATGTGCCCTATGCAGCCTGACTGGAAAAACTCCAGCTCTATTCAGTGGCATATCGCTTACTCAGAGGTGATCTCTGCCTGACTTGCAAAGCCATGTCCAACTCAGAATTGATGGACATGCTCCACCTAAAGAAATCCAAGTCACTACGAGCCACACGGTCTAGTGAGCTAAACCTCGCCACAACAATAAATTGAACATGCTGGAGGGATAGATTCCTGTCACAGAGACTCCCCATGCTTTGGAACAAAATTCCAAATTACATCAGGCAGAGCCCCTCACTAACACTCTTCAAGAGAAACCTTGACGAGTGGATGGGTAACAGAAAATACACCCCTGGGATCACTTCATTGGCTCTGCTTGACAGAGGATCAGTTAATTAATCAATGGGGTGGCAAAAGCCGACACATTCTGACTAGGCTTTTAAATGCCCTTGGGCAGATAGCCTAGTACTTAACCTATGAACCTATGCGCATCACAACTTAGACTTAAAGATTCTAAAGACTATGGATCTAGGTAATAGGGTAATCGCTGGAGCAGGTATATTTCCTGAATATGGAGCTGTTAAAGCTGTTTAGAGCTAGTAGTACCTTTGAAACCATAAAGTACAGAAGTCAGGTCAAATATTCATACTATTCAGGAAGAAAAGACTGTTTCAGTTGATATTATTCAGAAAAATCAGAATATATGTGCAGAAACTTTATCAACACTGCTACTGTTATCCGGCATTCCAGAATTTCTACAGACTATTATTGTTTATAAGCAGTGTTATTAAAAACAGTATTTGGATATTGTTAACATCTAATAAAGCATTCTTAACCAAACTATAGCATGTGCAGAATTTATTCTGAAAAGTACAAAAAGACTTGGTGCATAAAGGAGAGACTGACACCTATTTTGCACAAGTTTGGGTAATTAACAGATAAAGACTTTCATTCCAGTCTCATTTCAGTTGTTTTCAGTGAATTCCTATATACTATAGTCTTGACAATTCTTTCATACACCTCATAAGTGAGGACATCGCAGCCAGGTCTAAGGATGTTATAACTTCACTGTACTCAACCCTCATCAGACCTCTAATAGAAAACAATGCTCCCTTTTGCATGTACCTCACCAGGCACCTGCAGCAGCTGGAGAGATCACAGAGGTTTCTCACCAAGAAAATACAGGGCTTCCAAATCATGACATACATGGATAGAATGAAAGCCCTATCACTGTACTCTGCATCATATAGGCTGTTGAAAGGTATCTTGTGCCTGACCTACAGGTCAGTCTCTGACCTGCCCTGATGGAAATGCTGCACATCCGCATATCTAATGGCACAAGAGTCATTCACTCTATGGATCTAAACCTAGCCTGCGACATTAACAGAATATGCTGGAGAGAGATATATATCTCCCAGAGACTGCCACACTTCTGGAATAAACTTCCAATTTATGAGAAGCAGAGCTCCTCCGTGACCCTATTCAAGCACAACCTAGACAAATAGATGGGAGACTGCAAATTCACTCTGAAGGTGGAACCCATGTACCTCATGAACAGACGTAGTTGGTGTTGCCCATAAACTTATTCTGTGAATTATATCCATCTAAAAAGGCTGATTGGGGCAACTCAGGATTAACATGGCTAGGTTTGTAAGGGCTCTAGGGCTGCTAGCCTTTTAATCTCCTATGAATCTATAAGCAGGGTGGAAGTATGTAGGTATAGTTTAGTGGTTGTGGATGTGTTTGTCTATGGGCTGTAATTTTGTTTTTGTTTAAGGTTGTTTTTCATGATTCCATTCTGTACTGTCTTTGTGGATGTGTTTGTCTATGGGCTGTAATTTTGCTTTTGTTTAAGGTTGTTTTTCATGATTCCATTCTGTGCTGTCATATGGTAGTTTAGGTAAGGAGACATTTCCATTTCTTGCATTATTGTGAGATCGTACTCTTGGTATATCCTAATAATGGGGGTTTGGGGTGTAGGAGGACTTTCCCCATGCAAAAAAACACTTTTTCTTCCAATTTCCCCAGTTTGGGAGTCACATGTTTGCTATTTCAGCTCCTGATCTTTTTGTATTTTGCATTCCAGTCATAATCTTGTGACTGGTTATGTGTACTGTACCCATTGTTTAACCACTTGACAAACTTTATTTTATCTCAGCTCTGCGTGTGTTCATAGGTTCATAGGTTCATAGGTTCATACTAGGCTATCTGCCCGAGGGCATTTACAAGCCTAGCCCATCGTTTTGAGACTTACGCCACCCCTTTAGTATGGGGAACTATACCCATTATTTTGCTGTGCCTCTGTCGAGCAGTGACATTGAGGTAATCCCTGGGGTATATCTGCGATCTCCCATCCATTGGTCAAGATTTCTCTTGAACAAGGCCAGCGAGGTGCTCTGCCTCACATATACCGGGATTTTGTTCCACAGCATAGGGAGTCTTTGGGTGATAAATCTATCCCTCCAGCACGTCCTATTAATAGCCGTGTCGAGGTTTAAGTCTCCCGCCCTTGTGGCTCTGATGGATCTAGATTTTTTTGAGGTGAAGCATATTCATCAAATCTGGGTTTGACATGGCCTTGTATGTTAGGCAAAGGTCACCTCTGAGCAAGCGGTGGCGACTGAATAGAGCTGGAGTTCTTTCAGTCGGGCAGTATAGGACAGATTTTTGAGACCCTTTATCCTTTTGGTGAGGAACTTTGTGGCCTCTCCAGCTGCTGCAAGTGTCGGGTCAGATACATTCCGAATGGGGCATTGTACTCAATCATTGGTCTGATGAGTGATGAGTAAAGGGAGACCATGACCTCCCTTGATCTAGATGAGAATCCCTTCATGATAAGGTGGGCAATGTAGAAGGTCTTCCTAACTACTTTAGCTACATGGGTGTCGAATGATAGACTACTATCAACCTGGGTCCCCAGGTCCCTGATAACTTCTTCTGTGCTCAGTGGATTGCCACCTATTTGGTAGCTAGGGGTAACCTTGTTTTTCCCAAAGGGTATGACTATGCATTTTTTGGCATTTAACTTTGGGCCATGGCTCTGGCACCAGTTATCCATTTCTGTGAGACCCTTCTGAAGGATATCTGTGTCAGATGTGTTTTCTACTATGGCGCCCAGTTTGCAGTCATCTGCAAACTTTGTCAGCCATAACCCTCCTGTGTTTGCTTGTACTTTGGAAAAGTAGATGCCAAACAAGAGTGGGCCCAGGACTGAGCCCTGTGGGACACCACTTGTGACAGGCTTTGAGTCTGACATGGCGCCAGCAACTCTGACCCTGTGGGTTCTGTCACTCAGCCAGTTTGCAATCCATCTTGTGATGTATGGGTTAACATTTAAGCTGATGAGTTTTTCAATGATACCCGAGTGGGGTATTGTATCGAAGGCCTTCGCCAGATCGAGGTAGGCTGTATGGACTGCCTTTCCCTCATCAATGGCTTTGGTGACTGTTTGAAAAAGTCAACCAAGTTTAAAAGGCATGATCTGCCTTTGACAAAGCCAAACTGGGTTGGATCCAAAGTCTGCAAATTCCTATGTCTTTGTTTATGAGGTCCATTATGATCCTCTCCATGGCTTTGCAGATAAGGCTTGTCAAGCTAATGGGCCGGTAATTTCCAGGGTCGGTGGAGGCACCGCCTTTGTGAAGTGGGACCACAGTTGCAGTGCGCCACTCCTGGGTGCGTATCCAGAGGTAAGACTTTGATTAAACAGCTGTCCTAGCTGTGGGTTTAATTCATCATTGAGTTCATGGAGCACACAGCCGGGGACACCATCCGGTCCCATGGATGCTGTGTTTTTTGCTTTGGAGAGCAGTTCTCACTTGGGCGTTGGAAATGTTTGGGGGCTGCAATCGTTTGGTATAGATATCTCACCTTTTGGGGAGGGGAGAAGTTTGCACTGAACCTGTCAGCCAGTATGTTGGCAATGTCTGTAGGATCAGTAATCTTCACATCATTTTGAACTAGTTCTGAGCATATCTGGGAGTTTCCTCCCAGGTTTCTAACATAGCTAAAGAAGGCCTTATGATTGTCTTTTGAGTCTTTAGCTATTTTTCTCTCAAAATTTGCTTTGGATGATTTTATGAGAGCTCTTAGTTTTTACTTGTAGTGATCAAGGGTGTCTTACCTTTTAAGGATTTTGCTCTATCTTGTAGTAGCTTCCTCCTTTTGTTGTAGAGTTTGTTTATGGCTGGGGTCCACCAGACTGGACGCTTGCCTTTGGTACAAAGAGTCTTTGTTTTTCTTGGGATTGCCTTATCCATGCAGTCCTGCAGGTGCTGGTAGAAGGCATTTGTAAGTGATTCAGCGGCTTGAGTACTGTTTTCCGCCGCTCGGGGCCTTAAAGGAGACCACACTAATCTTTAGAAGTGTGAAGTCCGCTTTCGAAAAGTTCTTTACTGTGGTCTTTTTATTTCAGGTGGGGTGGGATGAGGACCTCCAGCGAGATTAGTTTGTGATCTGATCTCACCAGTGAGGGGTATACTTCCGGTGTTGAACATTGTGCTCCCATGTTCGTGATGATGAGATCAAGTATGTTATCTCCTCTTGTGGGGATGGTGACTAGTTGTTCCATGGCATTTGAGTTTATGAATTCCAGGAACTTTTGGGCTAGGGTGTTTGGGCTTGAGTAGTGTCCCCAGTCTATATTAGGGTAATTGAAGTCACCTAGTATGATGGTGTTTGGTGATATATTTATCCTCTAGTGTTTTCAGGAAGGCCATGTGAGGTTCCTGAGTTTGTGAGGGTGGCCTGTAACATGCTACAATTTGCAGAGCAGTCTTGCCTATGGTTAATTGCACCTGGATGGTCTCCGATGCATCGTGCGTTGCCACCAGTCTTGAGGTGTGGGTGTCCTTGATGAATATGGATACCCCCCCCTCCTTTCTTGGTATTGTCCGGATTTTGGGGCGGAACGCATGATATGAGGTAAAACCTGATAGTGCTGGGGTGCTCTCAGGAGCCTTGAACCAGGTTTCTGTCACAGCACAGACATCGATGCTCTCCATACTGAGAAGGGCCTCGAGTGCGTGCATTTTGAGATTTAGACTTCTGGCATTGAGCAGCATTACCCTTAGTTTTTTTCCTTTTTTGTTCTAGGGTGGTAGGTTTAGAATTTGAGCCTTGCCTAAAAAGGCACTATGGGGTGGCAAGAGCCTTTGCCAATATCCGGAATCCCAGGGTGACAGGTGCAAGCCGTCCCTTGAAGCAGCGTGGCTTGTCCAGCATGTCATCCCAGGCAGACAGACACTGGATCCCCTTTGAATGACACCAGTGTTTAAGCCAATTGTTAAAGCTGATCATCTTATCTCTGTATTGTGGCATCATTCTTGGTGAAGGTAGGATACTGCTCAAGGTCAGGGTCATACCTGCCTGGGCTACATAATCAGAGAGCTCCTCAATGTCTCTTTTCATGTAGTCCAAGGAGGTACGTCTCAGGTCGTTTACACCAGCGTGGACAATGACTGAGTCATATTTGTACCTGCTGTTGAGAGACCTGAGTGCTTGCGTTATGTGGCGGAGTCTAGCGCCCGACAGGCAGCTTACTGTGACCTTCTCCTTACTCAGTCTGGTGAGCGGGACGTCAGTGTGTCTGACTATGGAGTCACCAATGACTAGTGTGTCTGGCATTGTGTTTGGCCTTAAGGGCTGTGACTGTTTGACACTCTGACTGTGAGGTCTATGTGTTGCAGGTGTTGTGTTCTGAGGTGGTGGTTGTTTGGGTGTCTGCTTTGGTGGCCTCTGCTGTTTTGGAAGATTTGTGATCAGAGCCTCCGAGTATGTCTTTGTGTGTTTATGTGTATGATTTGAGGTTGTGATGGTACTATGTGAGACTGGGTCTATAGTGTGTGTGGTAACCTTCTCCTCCTGACTGGTCTTGCCAGTCCTATGTTGAGAGAGCTCAGCCTCCAGTTTGGCCGTATAGTTGCATCTCTCGCATGTATTTGTGTTTTGTGGGAGGAGGAGAGGGTTGTCTGTGTACATGAGGCAATTGTAACATTGCCTCAATATTCCCAGGTTCACCAGCTGAGCAGGAGAGGACACTAGCAACTGATCCCTCGACATGCTAGAAGGAATGGACAAAAAAACTTTAAAAAAGAATCCGGGGAATGTGGGTGACCTAGAAATGGGGGTTTGCCTTTTTGGGGTACTATCTATGACAAGAGTGCCGTATCAAGGTAATAAGTACTGTAGGAGCAAGTGCTAGGTTTAACAGATAGAGAATAGTCTACTTGGAGTCAAGTAGAGATGATCTTTTTAGTTATAGGATACGCAGATTAGATCAGTAGTATAGTTCGAGGAAGGTAGTTTTAAGGGAAAATTTGAAGAGTGGACCTTAGGTGGCCCGAATAGTTTAAACCTGCTTATCCGGCGCTGCCCTAGTGTGCAACAGTGGCAACTCCGCGCTAAATCGCGCTAAAGCACGTTAAAGCGTGCTTGATAGCAGGGGATGGAAAAGAGCAGGAATAGGCCCAAAAGGGACAACAAAACTACAGTTTCAAGTCAGTAACCACCTCTCCGGGGGGCAGGGAAGCTGCTCAATGTTAGTCACTGCCACTGATCAACAAAGAGACCCTCCTTCAGCCCAAGCAAAAATGGCCTCACAGAAACTTTCAAACAGTTCAGGAACAGCAAGCCTGTAACTGAACTTTTTTAACTCTCAGAAAAGTGGGAAAAAAGCAAGATTTTTTTTTTTTTGTTTTTTACAGAGATAGCAGAGGTTCAAAAGTAATATCAAGTTATAACAGTGCAGTAAATGACCCCACACAAGAGTGCTAGGTCAAGGACAGAAAATATGCAAGTTTTAAGAAAAAAACGATTTAAAATTAAGTGCAAACAGGAAATTCAGCAAACAGCTTTTGGTTGTGCTCTAAATACAGCTACTAATATAGAAATCAAGTTTAACAAGCCAGAAAATGCTCAAGCTAGGCAGCTATGCAGAAAAACTTATCAAATAAACAGAGAAAAAATACTTAAAATCTCAAAAGTGGCACCCTTCTTCTCTCAGCGTTTTTTCCTCTTGGAGGGTGCTTCACCAACAGCCAACAAGCCTGAAAAGATGCCAAAACCACGAGGCAACTAGGTTTTAAGAGAGGAAGATGAAGGAGTTATGGAAATGACCCCTAGTGGCCAATAAAACTACAGTTTCAAGTCAGTAACCACCTCTCCGGGGCAGGAAGCTGCTCAATATTAGTCACTGCCACTGATCAACAAAGAGACCCTCCTTCAGCCCAAGCAAAATGGCCTCACAGAAACTTTCAAACAGTTCAGGAACAGCAAGCCTGTAACTGAACTTTTTTAACTCTCAGAAAAGTGGGAAAAAAGCAAGATTTTTTTTTTTTTGTTTTTTACAGAGATAGCAGAGGTTCAAAAGTAATATCAAGTTATAACAGTGCAGTAAATGACCCCACACAAGAGTGCTAGGTCAAGGACAGAAAATATGCAAGTTTTAAGAAAAAAAACGATTTAAAATTAAGTGCAAACAGGAAATTCAGCAAACAGCTTTTGGTTGTGCTCTAAATACAGCTACTAATATAGAAATCAAGTTTAACAAGCCAGAAAATGCTCAAGCTAGGCAGCTATGCAGAAAAACTTAGCAAATAAACAGAGAAAAATACTTAAAATCTCAAAAGTGGCTCCTTCTTCTCTCAGCGTTTTTCCTCTTGGAGGGTGCTTCACCAACAGCCAACAAGCCTGAAAAGACGCTCAAACCACGAGGCAACTAGGTTTTAAGAGAGGAAGATGAAGGAGTTATGGAAATGACCCCTAGTGGCCAATAAAACTACAGTTTCAAGTCAGTAACCACCTCTCCGGGGGGCAGGGAAGCTGCTCAATGTTAGTCACTGCCACTGATCAACAAAGAGACCCTCCTTCAGCCCAAGCAAAAATGGCCTCACAGAAACTTTCAAACAGTTCAGGAACAGCAAGCCTGTAACTGAACTTTTTTAACTCTCAGAAAAGTGGGAAAAAAGCAAGATTTTTTTTTTTTTTACAGAGATAGCAGAGGTTCAAAAGTAATATCAAGTTATAACAGTGCAGTAAATGACCCCACACAAGAGTGCTAGGTCAAGGACAGAAAATATGCAAGTTTTAAGAAAAAAACGATTTAAAATTAAGTGCAAACAGGAAATTCAGCAAACAGCTTTTGGTTGTGCTCTAAATACAGCTACTAATATAGAAATCAAGTTTAACAAGCCAGAAAATGCTCAAGCTAGGCAGCTATGCAGAAAAACTTAGCAAATAAACAGAGACAAAAATACTTAAAATCTCAAAGTGGCTCCTTCTTCTCTCAGCGTTTTTCCTCTTGGAGGTGCTTCACCAACAGCCAACAAGCCTGAAAAGATGCCAAACCACGAGGCAACTAGGTTTTAAGAGAGGAAGATGAAGGAGTTATGGAAATGACCCTAGTGGCCAATAAAACTACAGTTTCAAGTCAGTAACCACCTCTCCGGGGGCAGGAAGCTGCTCAATGTTAGTCACTGCCACTGATCAACAAAGAGACCCTCCTTCAGCCCAAGCAAAATGGCCTCACAGAAACTTTCAAACAGTTCAGGAACAGCAAGCCTGTAACTGAACTTTTTAACTCTCAGAAAAGTGGGAAAAAAGCAAGATTTTTTTGTTTTTTGTTTTTACAGAGATAGCAGAGGTTCAAAAGTAATATCAAGTTATAACAGTGCAGTAAATGACCCCACACAAGAGTGCTAGGTCAAGGACAGAAAATATGCAAGTTTTAAGAAAAACGATTTAAAATTAAGTGCAAACAGGAAATTCAGCAAACAGCTTTTGGTTGTGCTCTAAATACAGCTACTAATATAGAAATCAAGTTTAACAAGCCAGAAAATGCTCAAGCTAGGCAGCTATGCAGAAAAACTTAGCAAATAAACAGAGAAAAATACTTAAAATCTCAAAGTGGCTCCTTCTTCTCTCAGCGTTTTTCCTCTTGGAGGGTGCTTCACCAACAGCCAACAAGCCTGGAAAGATGCCAAAACCACGAGGCAACTAGGTTTTAAGAGAGGAAGATGAAGGAGTTATGGAAATGACCCCTAGTGGCCAATAAAACTACAGTTTCAAGTCAGTAACCACCTCTCCGGGGGCAGGGAAGCTGCTCAATGTTAGTCACTGCCACTGATCAACAAAGAGACCCTCCTTCAGCCCAAGCAAAAATGGCCTCACAGAAACTTTCAAACAGTTCAGGAACAGCAAGCCTGTAACTGAACTTTTTTAACTCTCAGAAAAGTGGGAAAAAAGCAAGATTTTTTTTGTTTTTGTTTTTTATAGAGATAGCAGAGGTTCAAAAGTAATATCAAGTTATAACAGTGCAGTAAATGACCCCACACAAGAGTGCTAGGTCAAGGACAGAAAATATGCAAGTTTTAAGAAAAAACGATTTAAAATTAAGTGCAAACAGGAAATTCAGCAAACAGCTTTTGGTTGTGCTCTAAATACAGCTACTAATATAGAAATCAAGTTTAACAAGCCAGAAAATGCTCAAGCTAGGCAGCTATGCAGAAAAACTTAGCAAATAAACAGAGAAAAATACTTAAAATCTCAAAAGTGGCTCCTTCTTCTCTCAGCATTTTTCCTCTTGGAGGTGCTTCACCAACAGCCAACAAGCCTGAAAAGACGCCAAGACCACGAGGCAACTAGGTTTTAAGAGAGGAAGATGAAGGAGTTATGGAAATGACCCCTAGTGGCCAATAAAACTACAGTTTCAAGTCAGTAACCACCTCTCCGGGGGGCAGGGAAGCTGCTCAATGTTAGTCACTGCCACTGATCAACAAAGAGACCCTCCTTCAGCCCAAGCAAAAATGGCCTCACAGAAACTTTCAAACAGTTCAGGAACAGCAAGCCTGTAACTGAACTTTTTTAACTCTCAGAAAAGTGGGAGAAAAGCAAGATTTTTTTTGTTTTTGTTTTTTACAGAGATAGCAGAGGTTCAAAAGTAATATCAAGTTATAACAGTGCAGTAAATGACCCCACACAAGAGTGCTAGGTCAAGGACAGAAAATATGCAAGTTTTAAGAAAAAAACGATTTAAAATTAAGTGCAAACAGGAAATTCAGCAAACAGCTTTTGGTTGTGCTCTAAATACAGCTACTAATATAGAAATCAAGTTTAACAAGCCAGAAAATGCTCAAGCTAGGCAGCTATGCAGAAAAACTTAGCAAATAAACAGAGAAAAAATACTTAAAATCTCAAAAGTGGCTCCCTTCTTCTCTCAGCGTTTTTTCCTCTTGGAGGGTGCTTCACCAACAGCCAACAAGCCTGAAAAGACGCCAAAACAGGAGATTAGTTCTTGCTACATCTGCTTGAAATCTCATTACATGGTCATGGGCTTTTTATCCTAAAGCCGGCTTATTTTTCACTGATATCTTTTATGGTGTATTATATACTTAGCATAGCAAAGGATATTTATTTTGTAAACTGGTGCCTTCAAGCAGAGTTCTAAGTGCATTTGTGTCACACATTGTTAGCATGTTAGCCCCTCCCTCCTTATCTACTTACAGAGTTTTGCCTGAGTTCGGACTCTGTCACTTCTTATCCAGGTAAGACTGGCCTGACAGCAGTACAGAGCTCATTACACAAAGAATGTAGTTTACATTGCTGAATTAGGCAACAGTTCTGTCTTATTCTACAAAAGTATAAGGCTGTACTGGAAATGTAAGAACACTTTAGAACTTAAGAATGCAGCAGATAATACTATTTATTTTTATTTACCACTTGATTTAACATTAGTAAGGACAGAGGCTGCTTACAGTAGGGAGGGTATAAGGAGAGACTGAGCTATGGAGACTTTAGAGGAGGGTGTAAGAAATTTTTGATTGTGATAGAGTAGACCAAGATTCTGCTGTTTTTATTTTTTAATACATTGTTGGATATGTACGTCAAATTTAGTTCATCATCAATAATGACACCAAAAGTTTGGTATGGGGTTTGGGTTTAATGATGGTGTTGTTGAGAGGTGATGGAGAAGGAGGATTTGTGGTGAGCAAGAGTCCTAGGAAAGAAGAGAAGGGGTTTAGTTTTTTTAGGATTTAGTATGAGCTGATTTTCTGAGAGACAGGTTTCGACTGATGAGAAGTGTCTTGCGTGAGAGCTAAAAGTTCAGGAATGCTATCGGCAGTGGTGATAAGAGTGGAGCTGTCATATATTGTAGGAGCATTGAGAGGTTACTAGCAGAATGTAGCTTGTTAGTGAAAATATTGAATAGGAGGGGGCCCAAGATAGATCCTTGAGGAACACCAGCGTTGACTGGAAGTAAGGAGGAGAGGACAATTTGCCAGCGAATGGATTGTTGCCTGCTGGATAGGTAACTAGAAAAACAGTTTACAGAGGAGGTAGAGAGATGAAGGTCAAAAAGTTTAGTTAGAAGTTTAGCGTGAGAGACAGTGTCAAAGGCCTTAGAGAGATCGAGAAATGAACAGCAGACAAGCATGTTGTTATCACGAGCCTCTGTTACTGTTTGGGTGAAAGAAAGTAATGTAGTGGAAGTTCTGTGGTGGGGTCTAAAGCCATGTTGGGTGGGAGTTAGAAGGTTATTATCAAGCAGGTATTTCAGTAATTGTCCAGAATTTTGTATGAGGAGAACAGGATAGCAATGGGTATATAGTTAGAAGGATCGGTAGAGTTTCCACCTTTGTGAAGAGGGATTGTGATGAAGGATTTCCATATATCTGGGACATGGGCTTCAGTAATGGAATGATTTATAAGTATAGAGACAGGGCAGGCAATAGATTCATTAGCGACTTTAAGAAAATAGGATGGTAGTTTATCAGTGGAGGGGGAGCAAGGCTTAAGATTGTTTAGGAGAGATTTAATGATGGTGGGGGGAACTGGTTGGAAAGAGAAGGTATTGGAGGGAGTTGTGCTGGGAGTTGAAGGAAGGTTAGAGGAAGTAGCACTATTTTCTGTCAGTTTTTGGATTGTTTCTATGAAATAGTTGTTTAGGAGAATGACACTTTCAGTAGCTGTGTTATGTGAGAAGGCATGGTGTAGAAGGGTTGTCGGGGTAAAGAAGATTATTAATGGTAGTCCAGAATTTTTGGGGATTTTTACATGAGCTACATTGGTTAGAGCAGAAAAAACATTTTCTTATCCTTGTTGACTAGTTTTTAGACATGTTGCTAAGCTCTTTGTATCTTTGAAGTAGGCTAAGAGATGTTTTTTAACCCAGGCTTTCCAGACACTGTCTCTCTCATGCATAATGGAGCAGGTATGTTTTGTAAGCCAGGGGTCAAAGTTAGATTTTATTCTGATTCTTCTGGAAGGTGCCATGGAGTTGAGTATGTCAAGAAATATCCTGTTAAAAGATCTTACAGCAACATTGAGAGGGAGGTGATATAGAAAGGACCATTTAATGCTAGACAATTTGGAATTAAATGTATCTGGATTAAAATGAGTAAGATTGTGACATTCCCTGTATAGGTGGCTTTGGAAGGATGTTGGGAGAATCTATGAATATAGGTAGGGGAATGGTCACTTAAACAGCTAGGAAGTATACCAGGGTTATGATAAAGGTTGGGATTTGAAGTAAGAATCCAGTGTAGGATAGGTCCAGAAGTGGAGTTTTTGTTAGTCCTGGTAGCAGAGGATATGAGTTGGTGGAACCCATGAAGATTAAGACTGAGACTAGGAGATGTGGTAGAAAGTTTAGACTAGTCTATGTTAACATCACCAAGTATAATGGTTTTGAATGGAACAGATTGAGTGCGCTAGCAGAAAAGTTCTCAAGGATAGCAATATTATCTCCAGGAGGTATATAAATAAACAGAGGCTATGGAAAATTTTTTGTGAGGGCTTAGGTGACAGTTTACAATAAGAATTTCTGCTAGTGAAAAGCAAGGTATGGAAGCTGAAAGTGGAGAGAGATTAAGTTATTCAGAGTAGAGGATAGCAATCCCTACACCCCTTTTGTTGGTTCTGTCAGAGCAAAAGATCTTATATTCTGTTTTAGAGATATGCGGTTTTAACCAGGTTTCTGATAGGGTTAAGATATGGGGGGAAGTGTTAGTAATTCAGTGTGAGTTCTGTTATTTTATTTACAAGGCTTTGAATATTTACAGAGAAGATATTTAATGATTTAGGAGAAGGAGTGAGGGCATGGGGTGATAACAGGGGGTGAGGTATGAGGTGTGTATTTGTGAGAGGTAGAGACAGGTGGTCCAGGGTTGGGATGGATATCCCTGTCTAGGAGCAGTGTATCCAAGAAAGTAAGAATATGTGTGAGTATGTTCAAAGTAGCAGGATTTCTTGGTTTCAGAGTAGTGGAGAGAAATGTACTTGGAAATATATTAATCTTGAAGAGGTCAGAATGTGAGAAAAGAAAGAGAGATGGAGAGATTAATTGTGAGTGATGGATGGTGTAAGTGATGTGACTGAAGGGAGAGTAGAAGAAGGTGCTTGATAGCTAAGTGAAGTGTGGTATGAGGTTGACAGTGAAAGGAAGAACAGAAAGGTGGCTGAAAGATAAAGAGGCAACATGTTGAAAGATAAGTAGAGTATGAGAAAGAAGATTGAGAAATTGAAATGTCAAAGGTTTGCATTAGTACAGGATACTGAGGAGAATGGGGGCTACTTATAAGACGTAAGTGAAGAGGAGATAGAGTTGTGGTAGGTGGATAAAGGGAGGGACAGAAGTAAGTATTGTGACTAGAGTGAAGGAAAGTGTGGTGGGAGTGGAAACAGCAGAGAGGAGTTAATTGAAGGGGCAGCTCATTTGTTAGGGTAGGGGTGTGGCATAGCGACTATAAATGTAATGAGAGTGAGGGTGGGTGGAAATGGGAGTAGGGTAGAGTAGGGGAGCGGTGTAGGCCTGAGTGGAGAGAAGGGTGAACAGAGCGGACTGGCACTGGTCCCTTGTGAAGATCTTTTAGTAGAAAAAAAATCAGTCAGGTAAGTTGTTGTGCTGGAAATGAAGGAGTGGCTAAGGATAAAGGATGACTAGAGTTACAGCACAGGATGCAGTTGCCTTAGAGAGATGGGAAGAGTTAGTGGGGGTTAGAGAGTAGTCAAGGGGAGCAGGAAGAGAGCTACTAAGTTAAGGAAGTTTTAAAGTAACTAGGTTTTAGATTTGTAAAAATAGGACAGAATAGAGGAGATAAGCAGACAGAGGAGAGTAGGCAGGATGAGATGATTGAATAGGCTTGGGGATTATAAAAGGTTTCTATAGTGTGCCCCTAAAGCAGAATAGGAGGGTTTTTGGTTTAAAAACTGGCAGATAGGAGGAAGATATGAGATAGAAAGTGCTAGGGGGGTAAGAGGTGATGTACTAGGGAGCCATGTAGACCAAGCCTGAGGGATAGAGACAGTATTAAATACAAATTCAATTACAAGTACATCCACTGTATTAGGGCAAGGCTCCTGGATGGTAGATTAAGGCTTCCAGCAAGTGGCTTTTTCCCTGGGATCAACCTTTGCTTGGGATACTCTGGCAGAACAGTGGATGATGAAGGAGTCAGGTATGTCAGTATTGCCTAGTAAAAGCAATAACCTACAATATAGTGAGAATGACTATCTTGTCTGAGTATTAAGGGGTAGAGTTTAGTGCACGCTATTAGAGTTGCAATCTGCCAAGTCAAATATAGAGTTTGATTTGAGAATTTAAGGCATCAATGGTGCAAGTATTATTCCTTAAAACATATGCTTATAACCTAGCTAATTTGCTGTATTATGGCAGTCAGGAGTACATAGACAACCCCAGTGTGTCTAAGAAATAAGATAAATTTAGCTATTGTGGTAGTGGGTAGTTACTTAAAATTAGGCTTCCTTTCCAAGGTTACACTAGGGAAAATCCATTGGTGATTTTGAATGTAACCACAGGAGAAGTTTTAGTTATATATGGCTAATTGTATTCCAGTGGAACTCCTCAGCCAGATTGTATTGGAATTTGTAGGTGAAGTGAATACCAAAAAAGGTGAGGAGAGATTAGAGTGATTAAATGATGTTGAATACATCTTTAGTGTGGATAAATAGCCTCATCTAGCGGATAAAATCAGTAAATAGTCAAATGCAAAGCCATAGGGGTTTTAGCCGTGAGCACTGTAGTATGACCAATTTACTTGTCTGCTACAGCTCGGTTCTGTTGTCATAAAGAAAATAGTACTGAAAATGCTATAATTCTAAGATTAAAACAAAAACAATGCTGATACCATTTCCATATTACATATAGTTAATCCCCATTTCAAAGATAGCCTTGGACTTTACTAGGCTGGGTGGCACACTGGTGTGGTCTCTATACTCATGAAAAACAGCCAATACATTAAAGGAAAGACAGAGAGGACAGATAAAGCTATGATTGCTACTAGGTTATTAGGTGAGTGCCTAAGTTAACATGGAGTTCTTCTGGTATCCAGTTTACAGCCACAGCTCTTGCAGTCACGAAGCTTTACATTAATCAAATATACCGAAAATAATTAGCACAACTTTTAGGATATCACATCAGCTTAACTCTAAGAAACAGCATTTGCATCAGTAACTTAATGTGACAAAGGCAGGTGAGGTTAAGCAGAGAGGACTAATGCAGTGCAACAATATGACAGATCGCAAACTGTGGCTAGGTTTGTACATAGGCAACTTGCTATAAAACAATGGGTATAAAGCTATTAAAAACTAGTAACAAGATATAATACAATCAAATTAATCCACCAAATACCCTGTTCAAAGAGCAAATGTGCAGTCGCTATGTACAGTCACATAAACAGTAATAGATATTTGTAATTGTGTCAGAGCACATACTAGGTAATCAGCAGAAAATGAGTCTTGCAGTGTTATCACTTAAACAGTAGCAGCTATATGTACATATTTGCAGAGCACATACTATGATAACATCAGAAAGCAAGTCTTGCAGTGGAGTTTATCTGCAAAGCTATGGAGAGGATCATAATGGAACTCATAAATAAAGACATAGGGGACTTGCAGACTTTGGATCCAACCCAGTTTGGCTTTGTCAAAGGCAGATCATGCCTTTTAAACTTGGTTGACTTTCTCGAAACAGTCACCAAGGCCATTGATGAGGGAAAGGCGGTCCACACAGCCTACCTCGACCTGGCAAAGGCTTTCGACACAATACCCCACTCAGGTATCATTGGAAAACTCATCAGCTTAAATGTAAACCCATACGTCACAAGATGGGTTGCAAACTGGCTAAGTGACAGAACCCACAGGGTCAGAGTTGCTGGCGCCATGTCAGACTCAAAGCCTGTCACAAGTGGTGTCCCACAGGGCTCAGTCCTGGGCCCACTCTTGTTCGGCATCTACTTTTCAGAAGTACAAGCAAACACAGGAGGGTTATGGCTGACAAAATTTGCAGATGACTGCAAACTAGAACACATCTGACACAGATATCCTTCAGAAGGGTCTCATAGAAATGGATAACTGGTGCCAGAGCCATGGGGAAAAACAAGGTTACCCCTAGCTACCATATAGGTGGCAATCCACTAAACACAGAAGAGATTATCAGGGATCTGGGGACCCAGGTTGACAGTAACCTTTCGTTTCACACTCACGTTGCCAAGGTAGTTAGGAAGACCTTCTACATTGCCCACCTGATCATGAAGGGATTCACATCTAGATCAAGGGAGGTCATACTCATCACTCATCAGACCAATGATTGAGTACAATGCCCCATTTGTAATGTATCTGACCCGACACCTGCAGCAACTGGAAAGGCCCCAAAAGTTCCTCACCAAAAGGATAAAGGGTCTCAAAAATGTCTTATGCTACCCGACTGAAGGAACTCCAGCTCTATTCAGTCGCTTACCGTCTGCTCAGAGGTGGCCTGTGCCTGACATACAAGGCCATGTCCAACCTGGAATTGATGAACATGCTTCACCTCAAAAAATCTAGATCCCTCAGAACTACAAGGGTGACATGGTTATTAATAGGACGGTTGGAGGGACAGATTCATCACCCAGAGACTCCCTATGCTGTGGAACAAAATCTGGCCTTGTTCAAGAGAAATCTTGACCAATGGATGGGAGATCACAGATATACCCCAGGGATTACCTCAGTGTCACTGCTTGACAGAGACACAGCAAAATAATGGGCATAGTATCCTTCAAACTAAAATAAATGCCCTTTGAACCTATGAACCTATGAGAGAGATTAATACAGGTCTCGGCACATTAGTGGCTCCAAAACATCACCATGGACCATTAGTGATAGCAGAAAAAGGAAAGGCACCAAACCAGAGATGGTTTTTAAATGGCACAAGGCATCATGGGAGTAGGTGGGTAAATAAAATGAGATAGCGCGGGAAGACAGGTAGGAATAATAGAAATGGGAAAGGCAGGAGTAGAGAGCGAGAATAACTGAGAATTCCACCGAAGTGGGGGGAGGAAATAAGGGCTGGCCCTGGCCACTTGTGAAGATCTTTTAGTAGAAAATCAGTCAGGTAAGTTGTTGTGCTGGAAATGAGGGCATAGTTAAGGATAAAGGATTACTAGAGTTACAGCAGAGGATGCAGTTGGCTTAGAGAGACAGGAATAGTTAGTGGGGGACAGAGAGTAGTCAAGGGGAGCAGAAAGAGAGCTACTAAGTTAAGGAAGTTTTAAAGTGATTAGGTTTTAGATTTTTAAAGACAGGACAGAATAGAGGAGATAAGCAGACAGAGGAAAGTAGGCAGGATGAGAGGGATGAATATGCTTGGGGACTACAAAAAGTTTCTATAATGTGCCCTTAAAGCAGAATAGGATGGTTTTTGGTTTAAGAACTGGTAGATAGGAGGGAAATATGAGGTAAAAAGTGGTAGGGGGGTAAGAGGTGATGTACTAGGGAGCCACGTAGACCAAGCTTGAGGGATAGAGACAGTATTAAATACAAATTAAATTATTACGTACATCCACTGTATTAGGGCAATGCTCCTGGACAGTAGGTTCAGGCTTCCAGTGGGTGGGAAAGCTTTTCCCCTGGGATCAACTTTTGCTTGGGATACTCTGGCAAAATCATGGATGATGAAGGAGTCAGGTCTGAGAGTACTGCATCCACTTATTAGGACAAGTCTCCTGGACAGTAGGTTCAGGCTTCCAGTGGGTGGGAGAGTTTTTCCCTTTTTACTATACTTGAACTTATCTAGAGTTGAACTTATCTAATTCTAGAACTTTAATTGTCTGCCCTTTATACAAGTATAACATAGGAGTTAAACCTGTAGCTTTAATGACTTATAATATTTATGATGCACTCTTTTCTTGCTTGGGATCTGAACTTTTAACTGTACTGTCACTTCTAAAATGTAGCACTGACTTTAAATTTTACATTTTGTAAACTAGCAAGACATCATATAATATCTGTGAATGCCTTTCTGTCTCGATCATGATATTATTTATGTATTGCAACATTTTACTACCATAATAACAACGTCTGATAAACAAAACAATAACACAAAAATTAATTTGCCAAAGCTGTAACTGTAAACCCTTTATTCTGCAAATTAACTTGCCTGTCATTTCTGGTATACCCTACACAACATAAATGCAGGGCCAGTGAGGTGCTCTGCTTGACATGAATGGGAAGCCTATTCCAGAGTATGTTCAGTCTCTGGGGATGAACCTGTCCCTCGAGCATGTTCTCTTAATTCTGGTAATGAGGTTGTGATCTCTGGAGCGTGTGACATGGGGGGATTGGGATTTCTTTAGGTGTAGCATTTCAAGTAAGGCTGGGTCGGACATGGCTTTGTAAGTCAAGCAGAGATCACCTCTAAGTAGATGATAAGAAATGTAACAGCTGAAGTTTCTTGAGTCTGTCCATGCAGGCATGTGTTTAAGGCCTAGGATTCTTTTTGTGAGGCATTTTGTGGCCTTTCCAGCTGTTGTAGGTGCCTGGTCAGGTACATGCCAAATAGGGCATTATATTCGATGATTGGTCTAATGAGGGATGAGTAGAGAGGGACGATGACCTCTTTCTTCCTGGATGCAAAACCTTTGGTTATAAGATGTGTCACATAGAAGGTCTTTCTGACCACAATGGCAATGTGGTGATCGAAGGTGAGGTGGCTGTCGACCTGGGTGCCCAGATTTCTTATGGCCCATTCAGTGTTCAGTGGGCTCCCATCAACATGATAATTCATGGGAACTGAGTTTTTTCCAAAGGAGAGGATAACACATTTTTTGGTGTCAAGCTTCAGGTCATGGTACGGACACCAATCATTGGTGTCAGAGAGGCCCTTTTGTAGGATGTCTGCATCACTTGGGGAGTTCATAATGACTCCTAGCTTGCAGTCATCAGCAAACTTGGTCAGCCAGAGTCCTTCTGTGTTGACCTGGACTTCTGAGAAGTAGATGCCAAACAGCAGAGGGCCCAAGACCAAGCCCTGTAGTACTCCACTCATGACTGATCGACAGTCTGACTTAGAATCCTCAACTTTCACTCTGTGGGTCCTGTCTATGAGCCAATTTGTAACCCACCTAGTGATGTAAGGATTGATGCCTAGTTTGGTGAGTTTATCAATGATACCTGAGTGGGGAATGGTATCAAAGGCCTTGGCCAGGTCGAGGTAGGCTGTATAGGCTGTATGCACTGCCTTACTCTCATCCACAGCCTTGGTGACTGCCTCGAAGAAGTCAACCAGGTTCAGCAGGCAGGATCTCCTCTTGACAAAGCCAAATTGTGTGGAGTCGGGAGTTTGGAGATTGCCTATATTTTTGTTAAGCAGGTCCATGATGATGCACTCCATAGCTTTGCATACCAGCTAATGGGGCGATAGTTCTCAGAGTCTGTAGTTGCTCCCCCTTTATGGAGCAGGATGACTGTAGCAGTGCGCCATTCATTAGGGACATAGCCTGAGGTAAGGCTGTGATTGAACAGGGCACACAGATGTGGTGCCAGCTCATTTTGTAGCTCATGTGGATGCAGCCAGGGATATTATCAGGTCCCATGAAAGCTGTATTCTTGGCTTTGGACAATACAGCTTTTACCTGTGTGACAGAAATGGTGGGTACCAGGCTTTCATCTGGTATTGTGATAGGGCCCTGGGGGGGAAGAGAGGGGTAAAGCTGGCACTGAATCTGTTGGCCAGTATGTTGGCTATATCTGTTGGCTCAGTATAGGAGGTGCCATCGTGCAATAACTCAGAGCAAATCTGGGTATTGCTTTTGAGATTTTTAATATAGCTATAGAAGGCCTCTTCCAACAGTAAGTCTTTACCCAGGATTCAATAAACTTCATGTAGGCTTCAAGCAGAGTCTACACAGAGTTTATGTTCTTGTGCAATAGTGCGCAATGCATATTAATGAGACACAGTGTGCCTAAGCTACGTTTTTCAGCTCGCAACAGTGTTGCTTGCTGCAAAACCTCATAAATGAGTATGGATAGCAATTCCATGTAAAGGAGAGCATCTACAGTACACCGATTTCCTCAGAATGTAACAATGATCACCAGGGCTTTACATATAGTGAAACCTTGTTAGCAAACATGGATAGTAATTCCATGTAAGGAAGAGCACCTACGATATGTGAATTTGCTTGCAATGCCACAATGATCACCAGGAGTTTTACAAATAGCTCTCATTGTGTTAGTGCAACACATCTGTGCACAAAGGCCAAATTAATGAGAGGACAAATAACCAGTAGTAGGAACATGTTTGGTATAGATGTCACATAGAAATGTGTTAGAATGTAACATTCACAACTTCTTAGATTGACAACTGTGGACAAATTCATAATAATCGGGGAATAAATGGCCAGAAGTAGGAACATATTTTTAATATTGTACTGACAAACTTAGGAAGTTGATAAAATATATAGGTTATACATTGGTATGAACTTTCGGACCGGAGTTCCGCTGTGGCAACCTCTAACCGGGAAAACCGAAAGACACAACAACAACATTAGTATGAACTTTCTAAAGTATGAAGTTTGAAACTCAAATATCAGTCATCAGTTTCTGATTGAACTCTGCAATGATATGCCAATGATTTGCCAGGAAAAATGTTATGAGGAAAGAATCACAAATACGAGACAAAAACTGTACATTCTGCACAGATCGGGACATTCGAGAGATATGCACTCAAATGTATGTAATATTGAGTCGCATCAGTCCATAGATCATCCCAGTGATATGGCAGGAAGCCACATATTTGTTAAGGAAAGCATCTGGTCATCCTGGGAATATCTGGACAGTTGAGAAGTATGAATGTAAAGTATATGGTTCAAACACAGTACTGGACAGTGTACCTGCAATGCATAGTATTGCAATATCCCATTCCTGGCATTCTGTACTGAAGTTGTGTTAATCATCTGTAACAGGACATGGGACGGACATGTAAATTGATCACCCAGGGGAAGTGTGTGTATTGAATATGGACATACAGATGAATTGTTGGAATGAACACAGGGAAAGAGTACAGGTGAAATTCTTGCATGAACAGCAGAGCAGAACACGTCAATGGAAGATTGTTGTAGCAGCAACACCAAGTACATATCTATATGGTACAGTACAAATTGTAAGTGAAAATGTGTTGTCTGTGATTGTCACACAAGGTGACATGACAATGGGGAGGATGTCTGTGTCAGAGAAGCATTCTTACATGAATAATGCAGAGGGCATCTACCAGGATCTGACACACAATTGGGGTAGTGTGCATATTGGCAAGCTGTGCAAAATGATTTACCTGAATTTGAGTGTACTCTCAAAAGAGGTCACCAGCAAGGTGGTCACAGGTCAAGGATCATGGCAAACATTACAAGAACCAACCACTGACATAATATATGTGATGTGGAATGATAACAGATGAGCCTGCACACACACAACTGACAACTATTATGATACATCCACACTCTATGAGGGTAACCACATATACAGTGCTGGTACTGTAATGTCTGCAGGAGGTGTACGGAGGGACACTGCTATACCTATATGTGGCAGCATGGTCAATACAGATGTTTTGCCTTCTATACATTACATATATCTCTGACACAATCCACACTGTCACAAATGATATGCATGCCGTTAATGTTGTTAAACACCTATGTATGCAGTGCGGACATAAGCTGAACAGGTAGCACACATGCATCTGTTGTAACAACTCTCTAAGGCCAAGAACACTGCATCAATGGGCCCAAACAATATATCAGGACACCATCTAAATAGCATGAAACATGACCTATCAGGTAATCTGGAATTGCTTTTTAACTGTAGCCTCCAAACAGGATTTGTGCCTCATGAATGGAGAACAGCAACAGTCGTCCCTCTGTGCAAAGGTGGCCCATTTACAGACCCTGAAAACTACAGATAAGTCTCACTAGTCTTATATGTAAAGCTATGGAAAGAATTATCATGGAAATGATTAATAGTGATACAGTAAACCTCCAGACACTGAACCCAACCCAATTTGGTTTCATCAAGGGCAGGACATGTCTACTCAACCTGGTGGACTTCTTTGAGAATGTCACCAAAGGGATGGATAAGGGCAAAATGGTTGACATTGCTTACCTTCACCTGGCCAAAGCATTTGACACAATACCCTACTCGGGCATTGTTGACAAACTCAGGAGATTAGGTACAAACCCATACATCACCCAGTGGATAGCTATCTGTCTCACAAACAGGGCCCATGAAGTTAGAACTGGGGAGTCCACCTCTACAAAGACGTCAGTCACAAGTGGAGTCCCTCAGGGATCTGTCCCTGGAACACTCCTTTTTGGCACTTACTTCTCTGAAGTCAAGGCTAGTGTCAATGGTCTCTGGCTAACTGCATTTGTAGATGATTGCAAATTAGGAGCTGTCATTGAATCCCATACAGACACAATGTTCTCCAGGAAGGGCTGACACAGACAAACGACTGGTGGCAGAGCCATGGACTAAAATTAAATGACAAGAAATGCATAATAGTATCTGTCAGGAAATCTTCCACCCCTGGTAACTATTGTATTGACAAAACACCCCGTAGAGTTGACCCAGTAGTTATGCACACACATAGACTGTAATCTAGCCTTTGACCATCACTTGTCTGCAGTAGTGAGGAAGTCATTCTATGTTGTACAACTTATAAACAAAGGTATGGCATCTAGGTCCAATGATGTCATTGTTCCACTGTATTCCACATTCATCAGACCTATCATTTAATATAATGTCCCCTTTGGTATGTACCTAACCAGGCATATCCAAAAATTGGAACGTCCACAGAAGTTCCTCACTAAAAGAATACAGGGCATAAGTAAAATGTCCTATGCAGACAGCCTCAAGGCCCTATCTCTGTATACTGTCTCCTACAGGCTGTTGAGGGGAAATCTATGCCTGGCATACAGGGAATTGTCAGATCCCACTCTGATGGACCTCCTGTATATCCACAAAACAAACAGCACCAGAATGACCCATTCTAAAGACTTAAACCTTACCTGTGATATAAATAGGGCCTGCCGGAGAGATAGGTATGTATCCCAGAGACTTCCATATCTCTGGAACAGGCTCCTTATCCATGTGAAGCAGAGTGCTTCCCTAACCCAATTCAAGTGCAACTTGGACAGTTGGCTGGGGAAAAGGAAATTCACGACAGGTTTGGCACCTATGTCTCTAATGGACACAGGCAACCCGTAAATGGTTCAACTCCCAGGCCCCTGCTTGTAAATGTTTCATCTCCCAAGCCCCTACTTACACTTATCAAGGGTATCAAAACTTGTCAGAAATTTAAGATGTATTGCTAGGCTTAAAAAGTGCCTTGTGGTTGATAGCCTAGTAAACACCTATGAGCCTATTGTTGTTCTGCACCATCAGACAGTCATGTATATTCCCCAGAATAAATGCCTAGGTATAGCCAATAAGCTGTGTAACAGCATACTGTGACAAAGGTGGTACACGTCAGTTACACATCACTGGGACATGTGTAGGGAGGTACATGAAGAAGGGTGCATTGTACTCAGTCATTACTGTAATGAAGTCTGGGAACCATGAAGTTATTATGGCCTCTGATGTGTATGTTCTTCACATACCCAGTACTTATGTTACATTCAAGGGAGTAGTTAGCATTGTGAACATATGCTGGTGGATATACCACTTACCCTCTACCCCAGGACACAGGTCACATACCTATAGGTCTGATTATTGGGTGCGATTATACCTAGCTGGTGTGTCTGTTTCCTGATTCAACAAATCCCTCCATGTGTCTCATCAATGCATAGGTTCGTAGATTCATAGGATGATACTAGGCTATTGACCCAGAGGCCCTTATAGGCCTAGCCAAGAATTTCGCCTATGTTCCCTCAAAGTCAGCACCTGCTTCCCTTGTCCAGCAGGAACACAGGTGGGATCCCAGAGGTGTATTTTCTGTTTTCCATCAAGTCGTCAACATTCCTCTTAAAGAGGTCTAGACAGGTACTCTGTATGACATGGAGAGGAAGTCTATTCCACAGATGGGGGAGTCTTTGGGACAAAGTCTATCCCTCCAGCAAGTCCTATTAATGCCACAGACCAGGTTAAGGTTTTGTGTGTGGTTGCGTGAGTGGAGTTTGACTTACAGATATGCAACAACTCTATCAAGGTTGGGTCTGAGATGGGCCTGTATGCCAGACACAAGTCACCTCTGAGTGGTCTGTATGAGACTGAGTAGAGGTACAGGACTTTTAGCCTATCTGTACAGGATATGTGTTTGAGACCCTGGATTTTTATGGACAGGAACCTCTGTGGTCTCTCCAGCTGCTTCATATGCTTGGCAAGGTACATACCGAAGGGGGCATTGTACTCAATAATGGGTCTGATAAGGGAGGAGCACCAAGATGTTATGACCTCCTTGTTCCTCGATGAAATACCATTATTGATGAGGTGGGCCATGTAGAAAGCCTTCTGTACAATGGAGGCAATGTGGTGGTCAAAAGTCAGGTTGCTATTAACCTGGGTGCCCAAGTCCCTCACGACTGACTACGTGCTTAGTACATTGTTATTAATGTGATAATTAGTTGGGAATGCCATTTTCCCCAAAGGGGATAATGATGCATTTCTTGGCATTCAGTTTGAGACCATGCTTCTGGCATCAGTCGTTAGTTTGGGTAAGGGTCTCTTGGAGGATGTTCACTTCACTAGGGGAATTTAAGACAGCACCCAGCTTGCTGTCATCTGCAAACCTGGTCAGCCATAGACCACTGGTTTTGGCTTGCACCTCAGAAAAGTATATCCCAAACAGTAGAGGCCCCAAGAACAATCCTTGGGGTGCACAGCTCATTACAGGTCTACTACTATAGGTAGCTTCCCCTATTTTGACTGAGTGGGTTCTATCATTGATCTAGTTAGCTACCAATCTGGTAACATAGAGGTTGATGCCTAGCTGGGAGAGTTTATCTATTATACCCTAGTGAGGAATAGTTTCGAAAGCTTTGACTAGGTCAAGGTAGGTGGTGTGTGAAAAAATATTTTGAGCTCTCTCTGCTTACTGCTTGCTGCTTCTTGCTGTGGGATGGATCTGAAATGTTCTTAAGACACTCAGTCTTGCTGGCTGGATTCTGCTAAAATTCAAAGTCTGGTTATATTTGCATTCACAGTCTGTTGCATACAGAAACTTGCAGAATATACACTGATGAGAGAATATACTTTGCAGCATCAACTTTAGAGAGCAGTAACAAATAACTTTTTATAATAAATCAAACGGAACCACGTTGCAGCTTAAAAGTACTGTTCCAACTTTACTTCTCATATAGTACAGATGATGTGAGAGATATAACATTTACCTTAGGACTTGTGTCCCTATCATACCTCTAACATAACTGGATTTATACAGCTCTTTATATACAGTTTTAGTCCTGTAGAAACAATACTAAGCTTCCTTGTTTAACAATGTCTTGTAAGAGACCAGCTTTTCTGACAGTGTGAATATCCTGTAACAGTGTCCTGATGTCCATGTAGAAAAACATATTTTTGAGGAAACACATTGTTCTGTATTCTATTTGGATCTGTGTATATGAACATATGTTCTTGTACCAATGCTGATAAGCATATCCTGTTTTTTATGCAGAAAAACATATTTTTGAGAAAACACATTGTCAGAGATCAGCTTTTCTGACAGTGTGAACATCCTGTATTTTATTTGGATCTTTGTATAAAACATCTGTTCTTGTGTCATATCCTGTTTTTCCATGCAGAAAAACATATTTTTGAGAAAACACATTGTCACAGTGTCATAAACATATCCTGTTGTTTTAGGAAACATATTGTGTCCATTTTTTATATGCAGAATAACATGTCAGTGTTCTTTAAAAGCAGATTTTGCATTTTTGTTCTTGCATACATCCTGTTTGAGTCTGTAAGGGAAAATGTCCATTCTTTAAAAGCAGATTTTGTATTTTTGCTCTTGCATACATCCTGTTTGAGTCTGTAAGGGAAAAATGTCCATTCAGCAGATTCCTTTTCCAAGCCATGGTCATTTAGTATGACTGCTGATCACATATTACTAAACTCTGTTTCTGCATTTAAGCAAGCCTTTTCTTTCAGCATATTTACAACATAATTAATTTCAGACTAATATTAATAAAATCTAACAATTCCCTCTGTTTTTAAACATACTCAAAACATTTTATATAGAAAACACATTAAGAAACAAACCTATAGTCTTCTATTGATACAAGTCAAAATGCAATTTTACATAGTTAATACAATGATATTAAAGTATTACTACCAAACTGAATGTATTTAAAACTTTTTCTTTTGCAGACCATTCTGTGAAAATATTTTATCAATTATGAGCTGTCTGCTTTAATGTTATTTTTTTTAACATGATCACTTTATTCTTTTGCAATCATAGAATTTCATTTATGACTTAGAACTGTTTCATTAACTCTTTGCAACTGTTGAATTTACTATAAGAGACAATAACTATGTGCTACTGCAAGCATTTATACACTGCTGAAGTCATTTTAACCATCACATTGTGTTCATGTCTCTGAACTGCTCATTAACATCTTGGTAAAATACTGAACTGGGCTTAGATAATAAATATTTGAAAGCAATTATTTTACTGGGGTAAAACCAGTGATATTACAACTTGACAAATTACTTTTGAACTTATTACAATGTATCCTGATTAGTATGTATTTACACAGAGTGTTTGCTATTTATGCATTTCAATCTAGTAGGTATCTTGGACCCATTGTATTCTTTAAATATGTTTTTTTCACACATATTCATTACTAGACATCAATTTCATTTGTACTGAATTCTTCTGCATTTGTACATACAAAGACTATCATTTGTACTGAATTCTTCTGCATTTGTACATACAAAGACCATCACTTGTACTGAATTCTTCTGCATTTGTACATACAAAGACTGTAAAGTACATTTAGTCTAATCTTACAAATTTAATAACATTAATATTGTCTCTTTAGAAATATCTAGTGGAATTGATACTAAATCCATATGTCCTGTTATTTTAAACTACATACTTAACAATTATAAACATTGATGCTTTTTTATACCAACATTGTTTTGTCAAAAACATATTAAAAATAGTGACCAATCTTATTCAATTTTTTTTTACTCTCTTTTGTATAGCTGTAAGCCATCTCTTGTTTTTTTAAACCATCTCTTGTATAGCTTTACAGTTTAACAGGTTGTAAATACAATTTAATACTAAACAATACAATAATAACCATTATGATAGCTATTAACAACTTGTAAAATATCTTATCCTGTCAGGTTTAATCCAGTTTACCAGTATTTCTAATACACTAATACCTGTTTTTCCCCATAAAAGAGTATTGTCAAGAAGGAATGAGATATTTTTTCCTCTAGCTTTATTTTAGACCCTTGTTGTTTATTTTTTCTGTAGCTTTATTTCAGACCCTTGTTGTTTATTTTTTCTGTAGCTTTATTTCAGACCCTTGTTGTTTATTTTCCTGTAGCTTTATTTCAGACCCTTGTTGTTTATTTTTCTGTAGCTTTATTTCAGACCCTTGTTGTTTATTTTTTCTGTAGCTTTATTTCAGACCCTTGTTGTTTATTTTTTTCTGTAGCTTTATTTCAGACCCTTGTTGTTTATTTTTTCTGTAGCTTTATTTCAGACCCTTGTTGTTTATTTTTCTGTAGCTTTATTTCAGACCCTTGTGCAGTACTGCTTATACAGTCAGTGTAAAACTGAGAAAGTACCCCTCCCCCTGTAGTACTGCACTATTGTTTATCTGCTTTATGCTGTGAGAATAGAATGCATGTCAGCCCAACACTTTGGTTATACATTTATTTTATTAGGTTACCTAAAGCTTTTGCTGTTTACTACCTCTAGTAGGTATTTACACCCTTCTGCACAATTGATTTGAACTGTATATATACTATAGCCCATTTGCTGGCTGTACTTGATGCAACTGAGGTTTTTTTTTTCTTCTCTTTTAACATTTACTTGCAAACAGATTATCAGTGACATATATGCACAATTGTGACATTTTATGACAATTACTAAATAGTGTTGCTTGTAAACATTTTAACAAGTATGTTTTAATAACAATGATGCTTTGGAAAAACTCAAGCTACTTGCCTGGCAATCAGTCTTGTTGTTTATCTTATCTTTTCAACATTTCCTGTAACTATTCATTCAGTCTAGGAAGGTCTGAGCTCACATTTCATACTCTGTAAACTATAGTTAATTATTTTAGCATTTTTCCTTTAATGTGATTGTGATTTGCAGAACTATGCATTTATACAACATAAATAGACATTATTTTACAATTACCTTACGTGGATTTCAGTATTTTTTTTTTATTTAACTATTTAACTGTCCTGCCATTAATTTTACAAAAACTGTTTGAATAATACCATCTGTGATTTTCTTTTTAAAATTCAGAACTTTAACTGTTTGGTGTTACTATATAATTATAAACAAATTGTAAAAAAAAAAAAAAAAAATAGATATTAGCTTAACCAACACATGCTTATATTTATATTATTTATATTTGCTGTTGTCTGCCTGTTATTCTTGTGTATTGTAACAGATGTACTCTAGATGAAAAGAACACACATGCATGTCTGTCTTGTATCTGTATATCTTTATACAAGCATGTCAGTCTTGTGACTTTAAATATTTATTCTTATTAACTATTTTTATTTAATTTTTATACACTAGAACAGTTTTGTTTACCTTTTGACTATGCTAATGAATGACATTCATATGCTTTACTTTACTGTAGTACTGATAGATGTCTTGCTTTAACTGAATGAAAGTAAAACATTTAAGAATGATTTGTCCAGACATCAGATCCTACCATCCTACCATGTATGTTTAACCATTTTCAAAACATAAACATATTATAAAATATATTTCTTTTGCACAGATTAACTGTGTATGCAGGAAGTTCCTAGTCTTTGTCAGTTCAGCTAATTTATTTTCTTTATCCTGCAACTTCTGTTGAATTTCCTGGAATGTTGTATGGTCTTTCTGACATTCTTTAGTAAGCTGTTCTGCTGAATTTGAAACTCCTATGCACTTTTGAAAAGATGTATGTATAACTTGTCTAAGCTTCCTGAACTCATTGTGTCTGTCTTTTAGAAGTTTACTACATTCCTTTGTAACAAAATGTACTAGGGGTTCTATCAGTAACTGATTTGACTCACATGGGTGACAGGACATAACTGTTCAATATCAGAATGTAATGGAAACACTTTACCCTTAGTTAATTCTTCAGATCTGTCTTTACAGTCTATTTTTTTAGCAATATGATGCAATATTATTTTATGGCATAATACACAAAATGCAGTTTTTGTTGAAGCACACAATAAACATTTGTCATATTTCACATGGTTTTCTTTGAGATACCAGTCAAATACTGTAATACATTTGCATAATGCCTTACTATCAACCTGCCCTAATAAGGTTTTACATTTACTAATGTGCTGTGTATATCAACATAGCAATTTACTAAAGTTTGGTTTACTCCTGCATGAATTATAAATAATATCCATATTAATAATAAAAAAACTGTCTATGAATGAACTATCTTAAGAATATACAAACTGTTAACATCATCCACACTAAATATGTGACACAGAAAAAAGTCTTACCAGTTAGCAAGAAAACAGGTGATCAGGCTGCTATTGCAGATGGCTAGAAATTTTTCAGAGTCACTTGAGAAGCTGGTGAAGCACAACAGGCAGCGGACTACTGTGCTAGTGGACATTCACCTTTTCTTGAAGAATTTATGGCACTGCGAATTTCTTGAACTAGTCTCACTCCGGATTGTAGACGTCTAAAAAACTTTACTACTGCAAGCTGCATAAACTGGAATACTTCTGTTTAGGATTTACACATACGTACAAATGTTAGTTACTGCAATTTGACTGAAGTGACCCTCTGCAGGGCTTACCATCACTCCTCCTGTGTTTGAATTGTAGATTGTAGGTTCAAATGCAGGCTAGCTTGCCATTGAAAAAATTATATGGCTCTAGTCACTCAGCTGCCTCGCCATTGAAAAAATATTTTGAGCTATCTCTGCTTACTGCTTGCTGCTTCTTGCTGTGGGATGGATCTGAAATGTTCTTAAGACACTCAGTCTTGCTGGCTGGATTCTGCTAAAATTCAAAGTCTGGTTATATTTGCATTCACAGTCTGTTGCATACAGAAACTTGCAGAATATACACTGATGAGAGAATATACTTTGCAGCATCAACTTTAGAGAGCAGTAACAAATAACTTTTTATAATAAATCAAACGGAACCACGTTGCAGCTTAAAAGTACTGTTCCAACTTTACTTCTCATATAGTACAGATGATGTGAGAGATATAACATTTACCTTAGGACTTGTGTCCCTATCATACCTCTAACATAACTGGATTTATACAGCTCTTTATATACAGTTTTAGTCCTGTAGAAACAATACTAAGCTTCCTTGTTTAACAATGTCTTGTAAGAGACCAGCTTTTCTGACAGTGTGAATATCCTGTAACAGTGTCCTGATGTCCATGTAGAAAAACATATTTTTGAGGAAACACATTGTTCTGTATTCTATTTGGATCTGTGTATATGAACATATGTTCTTGTACAAATGCTGATAAGCATATCCTGTTTTTTATGCAGAAAAACATATTTTTGAGAAAAGACATTGTCAGAGATCAGCTTTTCTGACAATGTGAACATCCTGTATTTTATTTGGATCTTTGTATAAAAAACATCTGTTCTTGTGTCATATCCTGTTTTTCCATGCAGAAAAACATATTTTTGAGAAAACACATTGTCACAGTGTCATAAACATATCCAGTTGTTTTAGGAAACATATTGTGTCCATTTTGTATATGCAGAATAACATGTCAGTGTTCTTTAAAAGCAGATTTTGCATTTTTGTTCTTGCATACATCCTGTTTGAGTCTGTAAGGGAAAAATGTCCATTCTTTAAAAGCAGATTTTGTATTTTTGCTCTTGCATACATCCTGTTTGAGTCTGTAAGGGAAAAAATGTCCATTCAGCAGATTCCTTTTCCAAGCCATGGTCATTTAGTATGACTGCTGATCACATATTACTAAACTCTGTTTCTGCATTTAAGCAAGCCTTTTCTTTCAGCATATTTACAACATAATTAATTTCAGACTAATATTAATAAAATCTAACAGTGTGCACCATCTTCCCCTCATCCATGGCTTTGGTGACTGTTTTGAATAAGTCCACTATGTTTAACAGGCATGATCTCCCTTTGACAAAACCAAACCATGTGGGGTCAAGCATTTAGAAATTACCAATGTCCTTGTTTATAAGGTCCATGATAATGTATTCCATGGCCTTGCCGATCAGGCTAGTTATGCTGATGGGCCTATAATTGGCTTGATCAGTGGCAGCTTCACCTTTGTGTAGAGGGATGAAACTGGCTGTCCTCCATTCAGCTGGGATGAAGCCAGAGCTCAGACTTTGGTTGAATAGGGTGCTGAATGGAGCTGAGAGTTCATGCCTGAGTTCATGTAGCATACAGCTAGGGCTCTTATCGGGTCCCATGGAGACTGTATTTTTTGCCTTTAAAAGGGCATTAAAGACCTGTCTGCTCCCTGGTGGTGAGGGGGCATGTGCTGGGGATGTCTTGGTTTACTGATGGGAAGGACAGGGGGATGAAGTTTTCACTTAATCTGTCTGCCAGCAGGTTGGCTATATCTATGGCATTTGTGCATGTGGTGTTATTGATCACCACTTCAGAGTAGATTTCAGTGTTACCTTTGAGATTTCAGACATATGTGAAGAAGGTCTTGTGATTGTCCTTAGTGGATTTGGCCAATTTGGACTTGAAGTTAGCTTTAGAAGATTTCACCAGTGACCTTATTTGCTTGTTCAGACAAAGGAGAGATTGCTTCCAACTTGGAACCTCCTCCTTTTTGGTCCTGAACAGCAATTTGTTTCATTTTATTATAGAGATGAGTTTGTTTATTGCTGCTAACCACCAGACAGGTTTACTCTTCCTTGAGGAAGATGATTTGGTCCTGTCAGGTATTGCAGAGTCCATACAGCTATGCAGGTGCTCATATAGTTTTTTTGGTGTAGGCTTGGACATTAGTGCTAGTTCCAACTGAAGGGACAGTGGCTATGAAGCTGCTTATACCTACTCTGAGAAGATTGCAGTCAGCTTTGGAAATTTTTTTTGTTTAACCCCAGATGGGGGGAGGGGTCAGGGGAGATGATGACTTCAAAAGTGATCGCTTTATGGTCGGATCTTACCAAGGAGGATGACACTGTAATGGTGCTACAATGGCTACTCATGTTGGTTAGGACCAGATCCAGGATATTTTCACCTCTTGTAGGGATGTCAACCAGCTGATCCAATGCATTGGCATTGACAAAGTTGAGGAATCTCTGGGCATACATGTTTGAGCTAGAATAGGTCTTCCACTCTATGGTTGGTTAGTTAAAGTCACCCAGGATCAGGGTAGAAGATTGAATCTTGATGGATTCAAGTAAGTCCAGATAGATGGAGTGGGTGTCCTGAGTCATAGTTGGGGTCTGTAGCTAGCTATGATTTGAATAGGTGTTTGTCAACAGTTAACTGCACTTGGAGTGTCTCCTGTGCATCATACCATTTGGCCAGCTTGGAGGTGTGTCTGTCTTAGATAAATATTGAAACTTCACCTCCTTTGGCTTTGTAGACCTCCGTTTGGGGTCTGAAGGTATGGTAGGATGAGTAACCTGGTAAGGCTGGGGTTCTCTCCACAGCTATAAACCAGATTTTAGTGACTGTACAAATGTTAGCATCTTCCAGGGCAAGGAATGCTTGCAATGAGTGCAGTTTCTTGCTAAGAATCCTAGCATTTAGCAGCATGACCTTTAAATTTCACTTAGAAGAATTTTTCATTTGGTAATTTTGTGGTGATGACTTTACCTAAAAAAGGCACTGTGGGAGAGACAAGAGCATTTGCCAGAAGCCTGAAACCCAGGGGAGATAGATGAAGGCCATCTCTGGTAAAGCATTGTGGTCTGTCAGTCATGTCCTCCCTGGCTGTCAGGTACTGGATCCCCTTGGAATGACACCAGAAACTAAGCCAATTGTTAATGTCAATCATTTTCTGTTTGTGTTGAGGCATGCAGGTATTGTCATTCCTGTGGCAAAAGTCCCTGGTATGTGTTTGTACTGTCTGTATTATACTAATATCAGAGTTGGAGTCAATGACTGGACAGAAGCTGTAGCCCTTCAGCTAGCTGTTTGGACACAGCATGTGTATGTCATCTGTGATGTCCATCACTGAACTAATGGGCAGAAAAAGGCCTAGCAGACACCCCTGATGTACCAACCTGATCACTGGACCTGAGATATATGTCACATCACACACTTCATCATAGTGAGGTGCCACGTATGTCCTACACTGGTCTACTCATTTGGTGATATAGCTGTTCATGGCCACATATGACAGTGTTGATTGAATACCTTAGTGTGGACTTTTGTCAAATGCCTTGACCTGTTCAAGTTCCACACAATGATACTGGTGTCATCATGCAAGCCCTTGATGACCTCTGATGTAGCAGTAACAACTCACACAGCTCTGTTGCACAAACCTGGAATATTATTAGTGCACGTGTAGAGAAGGTTCATGATGACATGTTGGTCTACCTCACAGTCAAGGAGAGTCAGAGTGTCTCCATAAATGCATGCATCAGATGCTGTCCCCCCAACTCAGGTGAATGCATGTTGATGTACACCCTTGTATCAGAGCATAGGCTGTGTGGAGGGTGTGTTGAACTGTGTATTCAACCATATCAGGAAGGTATATGTGCTCGGTCATACCACAGGTCATCTGAGCTGCTGTCACAGCACACTGATTCTGTGTGATAGGCCTGGATGAAGGTAAGACAGTGCATACTGCCTATTGTAATCTGGCCTAGGGTTATGATGCAAGTGCACATGCAGGTATGATTGAGAAAAAAACAGGCTGGGGGTAAACCTTACATCAGTTGATGGGTAAACAATTGACTCACTGACAGAACACATCATGTGAAAGTTGATGAATCAACCTGTACCAGTAGAGCTGTCTCCACTGGCAAACCCTGGGGATCTGTGCTTGACACTTCACTGTTTGAATTGTATTTCTCTACAGTTCAGGCTAAAGGATATTGCCTTTGCCTTACCAAGTTGTCTGATTCTTGCATACTGTGTGCAATCACTGAGTCCAGCAATGGTAATAACATAGTAGGAGGTGCTAACACACACAACTGAATGGTTACAAAGTTACAAGATCTACAAATAGATGCAGAAATGTATGTTTGTAATGTTGTCAGTCTGAAACGTGGAGTTCCATGTTAATCACAGCATTCACAACAGTCCTGCTATGCAGAAACCCAGTGATGCAAGCACTGGAAACACATTTAGATAGCAAACTGAACTGTGACCATCAAGTGTTCACACTGCTATTGAAAGCCTATGTTGTGAACATCATGTTATGCCATCATACTGAGATCTTAGAATTGTATGACAGCACTGTAGCTAACCCTCATTACACCATTCTTTTCTACATGTACCTCACCACACACATGTAGCAGCTGGAGACACCACAGCGGGTTTTCAGCAAGATAACACAGGGCCTACACAACATGCCATGATGTGTGTGGATAGATTGAAAGCCATATCACTGCAAACTTTATTATATAGAATGAAGTGACTTCTGCCTGACCCTGCCCTGGTGGGAGTACTGCATATCCAGAAATGTGATACAGCTGATGATATCATCAGTGTTTGTTGAGGAGAAGATGACAGTGTCACACATGCTGGTGTAAAATGCTCTCTGTAATGTCAAGCAATAGCTCACACACACACAAACACACACACACACACACACACACACACACACACACACACACACACACACACAAACACACACACACTGCAGTGAGAATAGGACACCTCCCTATCTAAGTACACAGACAACAGAACCTGGTACACCATGCAAGTGCCACAACACAAGTCTGATTTATATAAGAGTGCAGGTAAACTTATAGTAAAGGACATCAGCAGGCCATGTGGGAGACAAGAGGTTGGGAGGCCTGTATGAAATGGATGTGTAGCCTTGAGCAAGTATCAAAATACTGGCAATCTATGTAATTGGAGAAGTAACTGTAGGATACACACATATGCTCTGCTGTCTAGACACTCACACACACACACACACACACACACACTTGACTGCAGTGAGAACAGAATGCCCACAGACTGCAGAGCATAGTACATTACGCAAGTGTCACAGCACAAGTCTGTTTTATACAATAGTGCAGGTGAACTTATAGTAGATAACAGCAGACCATGTGGTTGGCAACAGGCTGCAAGGCCTAAAGGCATATAGCTTCATAGGTTCATATGAGACTACTAGCCTAATAGCATTAGGGTGTTTAGAAGCCTAGCTGTGTAAAAACACAAGTACCATTATTGAGCATAGTTGGATGGCCATTTTTAGCAGAGTGCATTTGTTAGCAGCACAAAGTGGCCTTGTCCATGAGGGACATAGATATCAGCCCAAAGGTGACTTTACAATCACCAAACTAGTAGTAAAGATTGCACTTGAACAGGGTCATTGAGGAGCACTGCTTCACATACAGTGGGAGCCTATTACAGAGAACTGTGAATCATTGTGGGATATATTTTATTTATTTATTTGACGTTTGTTAACTGGGTTAGTCCAACTGGGCTAGAAGCTCACTTTCAGTGGAAACCTAAGGAGAAGCTCCAATAAAAACAATTTACATTACAAATGTTACTAGGACATGCAGAGTTCCAATATAGATGAATTACAGTAGAAAGCTTTAAGCACATAAAGCAAATTATTATACATATTATACATAAGTTGCAGCAATGCAGTGATTAATAATAGATGAGTTCAAGAAATACAGAATAAGTATTTGTCTCTTTAGCATGATCTGTTTATGTCACAGGCTAGGTGGAGAAACCTGAGGCAAATTATAGTTGTCTCATTTGAATTGTAGATGTCCATCATTTACAGAAGGCCAGGGTCTGAGACTACTCTGCAGGACAGCCATAGGTCCCCTCTCAGCAGCCTGCATGATACTGAGTACAGTGGGAATGTCAATCTTTCCAAATATGTCATATTTGGAGGCCTGAGAGTCTCCCAGGTACAACCTTGTGTTCTCTCCAATTACTTTAGGTGTGTAGTGAGGTACAGGGAGATGTGAGCATTGCACTCCATTATTGGTGTGATAAAGGTAGAGTACAGCAGAGGAATGACTACTCTGGTCTTGGATGTAATGTTCATATGTATGATGTGCACAATGCAGACTGTGTGTCACCACTATAGGCACATAGTGATGAAATTGTAGATTGTCATTAACATGTTCCTAAGTCTCCCAACACTGTGTTTGAGCTTAGGGGGGTGCTATGTATATCATTGGCAAAGATGACAAAGAGTCATTGTATGCTTAAAGTTCAGTCTGTGCGTTTGTCACCAATCATCAATCTGTGTTAGCCCCTACGGTAATACGTTACCATCATCGGGGGCTCTATATGAGTGCATCCAGTTAACAATCATCTGCAAACTTGGTAAACCACAGGCCATCTACTGTTGCCTGTGCTTCAGGGAAGTATTTCCCAAATGGTTGAGGGCCCAGCACAGATCCATGTGGTATGCCATTGGTGAGTGGGCAAGTGGTAGAGGTGCAGTCCCCAACTTTCAGAGTGGGTGCTCTGTCAGTCAGCTACTTGGCTCTCCATCTCATACTGTACAGCCTAATTCCCAGATGGAAGATGTTCACTATGAGATATGAATGGGAGATAGTGTCAAAGGCCTTGGATAAGTCAAAATAGGTAGTATGTCCTGTTATCTTGCATTCATGTCTTTGGGGTCAGTATCCAAGAAGTCCACAAAGGTCAGTAAGCAAGATCTACCCTTGCCAAACCCAAAATGGGTAGGGTCAAGTGCACTGAAGGTCACCTCTGTCCCTGTGGATATGGTCCATGTTAATTCCTGCAGTAGCCATGCAAATAAGGCTTTTTAGGCATATGGGTCAGTAGTTGTAGTTCTGCATGTTACTAGATTGATGTGCATTGCATAGCACACAACATTTGATATTACATTTTGTAGTGTGGTTGATATATATGTGGAAAAAATACTGAGACCCCAGGGCTGTAGTGCTTGAGGGCATGCCAACACATGGATGTATTTTAAATATATGACATACAGATAGATAATGCTTTCAATTTCTAATGTTTCTACAGTACTTTCATGTCATACAAAGGAAGTGGACAGTAAACAATAGAAACACAGCATAGTATATACATTTCCATATCGCAAGCAGCAGTGGGTTTGCGTGATGGTTAGCCAAGTGTATATGCATGCAAGATACACCTGTTTCCACATTGTTAAGCACTTAGTAAATGCAAGCAGCATTGCTAAAGTTTGACAGCTAGTATTGAGTCTGTGGAATACACCTGCTACTTAACTGACTCTGTGGCAGCAGGTGTTAATGCAGTGATACATTTCTTTTTGGGGCCAGATGGCACTGGGTTGGAATACAGACGTATCTAATACTTTTAACTACTTTTGTTATACTGTTGGTGCACATTGGTGTACGATGCACACCATCGTGCAATAATGCATTAAAGAAAAGCAATAAGGAAGAAAGAACAGTAGTGAAATGGGGATGCTAAAGTCTGACAGTTAGTTTTGAGTCTCTGGAATACAGCTGCTAATTAAATGACTCTGTGGCGGCATGTGCTAATGCAGTTAATGCAGTAATACATTTCTTTTTGGGGCTAGATTGTACTGGGTTGACATACAGCTGAATGTGACACTTAAATACTTTTGTACTACCTTTGCTGTGCATTGTTGCATGATGTGCACGATTGCCCAATAATGCATTATAGAAAAGAAATGGGGAGGATAGGATAGTGATGAAATGGGGAGCAAGCAGAGGGAAGCACAAATAGAAAGGAATAAGGAATGTGCAGGTGGGAGGTAGGAAAGAACCATAGCTATCCATTTCTTCAGCAGTAAAAACTGATAATATATGCAGAATATTAGCTGAATTTGGACTGACACCTCCAGGGAGAGGGGTGACCACAACACGATCATGTTGCATAGCCAATTGGACCAAATCAAGTGTATCAAAAAGACATGTGTGTGAAATGGGCAGCTGTGTATGGGAAGATTTTTTTTGTAGGACAGATGCCCTTTTTGGGGGGAAGAGAGAGAGAGGAATGTTGGGGAAGGGACGTAGGTATGTCTGGGTCTGGTAAGCTGGGTAGATGAGGAAGCAACTGCAGACAGACAAGACAAACAAGACAAGACACAGGGACGGTGAGGGATACAAGAAGTCAGCAGACACCATGGATGGGGTGAGGATGGGGACATCCAGGACCCATGGACATCCAGCTGGTTGACAGTGAGAATTGAGTCCTCATACACAGAACTGTCATCACTGTCACCTCACTCTGCCACTGGCTGATGCGCTTGATGTCTCCTCCTCCTACTAGTCCTACATAAAATAAAGAATTGCAGCCCCTCCATCCAGTATAGGAGTGCACTAACAGTGCAGCGCACAACCCTACACACCATCTCTGGCAGTTCAGCATGGGTGATAAACTCACCACCCCTGCCACTGCTCCCAGAGGGTGCCACTGGCCTTTCCTCTGGGGCAGAACTATCTGAGAGGGCAGGTGGTGCTGCCAGGTTAGCTTCCAGAATGCTAGGCAATGGTGCTGGGGCTAGTAGAGTGGGAGCAGTGAGATTCTGTGGGGCAGGCTTACCCTGCTGTGCTGTGGAACATTTCATGATGTGGTACACATGGATGACATGGACACATTTTGACAACACATATTAAAATAAAACAAAAAAAAAGAGAGATAAGGGTTTGGGTGAGAGAAATTCCACTGACCCCAGGAACTATAGAGCTATTAGCCTGACTAGCATTATCTGCA